>NW_019215603.1:0-8779 GCF_002532875.2 Varroa jacobsoni | reverse complement strand
TATATATATATATATATATATATACAGAGGCCTTATTATGATTTCTGCACTTGAATGCATCAATTTAAAAAAGGCTAGGCACCTGTATTATTACAATCGCAGCATACACCATTGAGAAGTTACTCGACATCTGGCACCTGGAAGGTTCCGAATACTTCTGCCTTCAGATTAATTTTGCCCGTGTCGTTAATTTGTAACTGCGCAGAAGTCCCTAATAGCAGTCAACTTCGACAGAAGTTGTCCATCCGTACCAAATGTTGGTGGAATAACTTCGCTGCAATATAGGGTTGATGTTCGCGACTCGGACCATGCGTATCGTGGTGCTACCCATTCGATCTTCTCAGATTATAGAAGGTTGTATTAAAAGAATCAACCAGAATCTAGTAGTTGAAAAACTTTTACCCTCAAGGTAACGTCAAGTTAGTGGGATTGATTAAGTAGAAAAGGGAATTCAGTTGTTGTGAAGACTAGTAGCCTATGTGCGCATAGAGTACGAATCTTTGATTGCAATGAATATCTTTTTTAAATATTGGCTGGTTGCTTGCCGACCAAAACTGTTTGGTCCAATGGGTAAGATAACAATGATTTCACTGCGTAAGTAAAAATAAGACCTTGGAAGACCACTAGTCTGACCATGTTTTCGCAGAGTCATGATGACGTTGATAATTAGCTTTGATTTACTACACGTAGTAAAGTACAATCGTGCTGTATCAACATAGTGAAACTCATAACTGTCCCGTCAAAGCTATTGTATGCCACGTCATATGGTAGCTGCACCACACCGAAACGACGCGCGTGGCGTCTGGCAAATGGAAATTCAGCAAACTGCATAGAATGTGGGGAAACCCATTTACCACACAGAATGCATAACTATGTGTCAGGTAGCCTCGTTCGTTTCTCGCTAGGCTTTACTGCTTGTAGTTCGTGCGTTAAAACAATTGGCATCGCTATATACCTTTCCATACATTGATAAACTCCTATAAAGATCTGAGTCTGCAGCTCAGATCCCTTCTGAATAGCGAGGTGTTGCCTAGAAAGTATACGTATTTGTTCAACGATAATCAGTGCAGTCTCATGGCGTGTTTTTGGCAACGCAAATTTAAATCGGTAGCGTTTTTCAAGTTGAGCGCACGAAACATGTTCTATGACTGCCTAGACAGCAGCCGTGCTTTGTCTGAAATGTGCTGGGCAAAAGCTCGTTCGTAGACAAAATCAGATCCAGGTACGTGAATTGGTTACGTATTGTAAGATTGTTGTGCCTATATGGGGCGTGTAAGTGGCAGCGAGACGTCTCATCCATAAGGAACAAGGATGATAAGATCGTCGCCACAAAGCAGTGTTTCTACATGTTTCGATAAAACGGGTCATATAGAGAGAAGAATATTGGGCTTAGCATACGATCTTGTGTTACGCTAACTGACTGGACCAACCGCTTAAGCTGGGGCACTTCATCTGGACTAACCGGGTGCTCCTGTAAAACTGTCGTGATCAGATATCGTATATTCTGAAGAGCTTCGCAATGTACAACTAAAATCCTGACCGACGTATTTTATCAAGTATGGGATTAGTCGCATGCAAGGCTGTGCTGTCATATTAACGGATGGAGCAAAAATAGGATTATAGTCGGAAAAGCCGTGGGTCTAGACTCAGAAAATGGGCATACAATGAGGAAAGCAAGTGAGTTAATGGCTGAAACGTAAGAATGGATGGGGCTCTTGATAGTAAGTTGCTTTTCTTCTACTGTGAAACTTGAATTTCTCCAACTTACGTTGCGATCCACTGGAAGACAACTTTGCTCCCCCGTAGAGACGTTCCTGGACAAAGGCAAATCTTGATAAAATCGAATTTTAGTTTCAGGTGTAGAAGATAGTGCCACAATGAAGTTTGCGAAGCTTACATTGAACGGTCGTAAGGAGTAGGACGCGATTCGCTAGAGAATTTGGTCGGGACTTTTACGAATCACGCCGAAAATTACAGCAGGAATATAGTGAGCCAGAACGAGCTTTTTCTCGCTGGATTTCAACCTCGGTGTTTTTTGCAAATAAAATTTATCTGCCTGAAACTAGGAGCGTCTTGAATAAATTGGTACATCTATTATAGAACTCTGCGGCATTATATCGCGGCTTGGATAGAAAAATTCATCATTAATCAATGTCCACGTCTTAGATCAGAAAGATCGTCTTAGAGATTAGAAAAGTGGTTTGTCTAGAGGGGAAGACCTGTTGCAATTTCCGCGCCATTAAGTACATGAAAATTTACTTATTTACTCCTTTACGTAAATATAGATTCACCTTTAATATATATATGTATACGCAAAGAATAGATCTACGGTAACTTAAGTCCGTTGACACCCAAAGGCAAGCAAGGTAAATTTTAGTTTTGGTAGGACAAGTCTAGTAACATCTTACTGTACGGATGGCAAACGTTTCATGCTCTCATTTCGAAGGCATCGCAATAACACATAAAACCCCTTCGTAAGCTTTATGGTAACTTATTAAAATCTTTCAGCAAGTTCCTTTCCAGCTCGATTCAAGTATCATTTTCGTGCAATATGACCAAAATAGACACTGTGCGATGTAGGCTTATTGCGTCTGTAGCAACCTTCTAACAAATCGGTCTTAAAACCTTTTATCTATAGGAACAATCATACGATGTAGTTACGACAAACACTTGTAGAAATACCTATGAGATATTTACGTGCAAGACATGGAAGGAAGAACATAACTAGGTAAGTTGTGAAATATTGGATACGTCTCTCGTATTCAGTGTCTCAAGTTCTACGTTCGGCATCGCCGTCATGCATTCCATCAGACAGCTGGCCTCAGCACGAAACGAAGTCTATGTATGCCCTCTTTCGAATCTAGACCGCAACGCGCTGCTATTACGGGGATCTTTGTCGTACCTTGTCGTCTTGGGCGACCAGCTCATTAAATAGCTGATAAATAGACGCAAGAACTACTACTGAAGAGGCAACGAAGGGAGCAAAGTTTTTAAAGTAGCGACCTTGCATTAGAAAAACTAAGAGACACGACGATTTGAAGCTTGATAATTGCTTGTCAGATTAACTTGATGCTGAATATTGCATGAGAAATATAATAATGAATAAAAAAAAGTTGTGATAGAAAAAAAAATGTAATGGGTTAAGCATCGAAAATATGTGTATAGAACGTTTTTATTGACCCGGCATATATTTTGCTAGATTGATTATAATGTTTGCTCATTTGAGATTGCTCTATGTATATAGAGACATGGTGCTCCGTATATGGCCTGCAATACGAGGCCTCTATTAAGATGTCTGTACTGCTTTTGTATTAATTTAGTGTATCCTTAGGAGAACCAGCTTGCCTTGCCGAAAACAAACGGATATACGTATGATGCGAATAAGATGTGAAGTACTCTGTAATGCACGGGCACCTTTTTCATAGACTTTTTGTAGGAGATTTATTTTAATGATTTTAACTGTTGCACCTAAAAATCCCATAAACCGTGTTGAACCTCCCTCCGTAGGGAGATAGCAACGGATGTTGAAGATTCCCTAGATACCATTTAGTTAGAATGATAGGTTCCGAATCGATCCATTATAATTATTAGTTGCGATCCCTCTTCTGTGTCGACCCTTATGCAAGCCACTCAATACGAAAAACAGCCTCATGATACCGCAGTGCATAGCATGTACCCTATAGAGAATACTTTTTTCAGCCGTTAATTTTTCGTTATGTTTAAAACTACTTCTGTTATTGTTGTTACTGTGATGAAATGATTTTGTCTACGGGAATTGGGCGTCGTCACTACCGTACGCTTAAACAATTATGATACTACCTGTTAGCTGTCATTTTGACGCATGCTTCCTCGTCATGTAGGATCGTTATCTGTTTTTGTACCCGATTGAACTATTTGAAGCTTAGAGAAAAAGAAGCCTACTAAGCTAAAGATACGTTAGTGGCGCCGAAAAGCAGTGCTTCGGAAGCGTGTTACGTTTTTCTATTTAAACAGCTGATTATTATACCAACACTGTTCTTTGATGATTGCTTTGTGAACACAATAATAATTGATGTCACATACAAGGGGTGGTCGTGTCTAGATTTAACTTCGTTTTTGAAGCTCTATTTGAACTTGCACAGATCCGCGGGCAAAAAGATTGTGAAAGGCCATGCGTCTTTCATGTCCCATGTCCCTGTCGATCGCAATGATTGGTTTCGTAACACAATCTTGGAGCATATTTTTACCCACAATAAACGCAAGCTACCCATATTAGTGGTGTTGGACGTAATTGTAGTAGCCATAGTTGCACCTACAATCGAAAACGTGATTGCTCAATTCATCTTCCCCATGGGGACTTTTGTTACGTTGTGGCCGAACGACCTATGCGCCTCCTGGTGGCTCGCTTCAAAGCTTCGCACCTAAAGTTGGTGGCTAGTTACCCTATTTTCAGTGCCGTCGTCTGCGGAAAAATGAGATGGCATCAATTTCGAACGTACGGTCTCCCAAGCTGTTGGTGCCGTGCGTCCGGTCATAGATCATATAGCTCGACAAACCTTTTCACATGTAAACGTTAGTTCAGGGTTGAACGCTTCCGCAGTTAATGAAATCCGTAATCTTCGTAAGCGCCGTTTTTGGTTAATGAGCTCTTGCATAAACAGGAAGGTAGCGATCTTGTTATCAAAAGCAACAAATTCATTTTTCAGTTATTCCAACCGTAGGGCCACTAAACTACTACTGACACCCCTGCTTTTGCTATAGCTCTCCATTCCGTCTCCCTTGCTTCAAAAGAAAGTGCCAGAACAGTACAACCTTCAAAATGCCCTCAGCGTTAAATTTTTTATGCGTTGTCTTTGTTGCCCGAAAGCTCATAAAGAGAGTTTTGTATCAAGCGGGAATTAGCTGCTCACTATTGACAAAGACGTTTCTACTAGCGTTGCTACAATTTCTCTCAACAAACGCTACTGTTTCAGCGGCCTTCCGTCAGCCCGACGGAACGGAAACCTGTAGCGAGATGGTTCGGTCATAAAGGTACCTGTGAACAGCCGTTTGAAGTCATGCCGTTCGACCACAGTTGTGTTTAGTCACCCATAAATTTGTGCCATTTGACCCCTTCCGCGGAGACGCTTGCCCGTTTCCTAATGCCCGGTCGGCTGTACCACTTCCGGGAGTAAGAAGTAGACTAGCTGAATTGGACGAACGGTCCAACGCCCTATTCGGCTGAAGTGTCTTTGTTTCTCGGGCAAATTCTTTGTGGCGAGAGGTTATTGACAGCAGGAGTAGCCACCAAGCGAAAAAGCGCGCCTCGGCCCTTCAACCCGTGACGTGATGGGCGAATACCGAATCCGAATAGACGCGGATACACATACTGTCTGACCCTGCCATCCCAGCGGCCAGTTCTAGAGGGACAACAGACAGCAAACAGGAAAGTACGACCCAGACGAAATAGAGTGGCCTGCGTCGAAGTTTGCCAGGAGCGGTAGTGTCCGCGAACGTAATCTATTTCACGTCTGCTTGCGAGCTCCCTCCTCCCTTCGATCGGGGGCCGCTGCCGCTCGCGTCAAACGAGGGCCGCCGTTAGCGAGTGAAATACGCTGGCCCCTGCAACAGTGGTTTGGCCTGCCCGGCTTTCGCCCATTTTCGGCCTGCGCTAGTCTGGGTAACTTGAGACACTGTTAACCACTTCCGATTGGAGCTCACCGAAGGGAACACGAACGGAAAGAATAAAAACCAGGAGCCTTCTAGCGGTCATGTTATCATGGTTGTTATTTCTGTCGTCATTATTGCAGAGATAAACGCTACGTGGATATAGATACCGATACTGGTCATATCGCTAGCCGTGCAGCGCTGACGGAGACTCTCGTTTAGTTTATATGCTGCGTCGACGTTGACGTGCGTTCTGTGCTTCCTTAGTTCATATTGTTGAAAACTCCCGGGTTGGTGAATGGTGCTATTAAAGCTAAGACGCTTGTGCTTGTTACTACAGTGGTCTTAAGGCAACGTTTGGGGAAGTCGGTTTGGCCGTTTGGTTGATTGGTTCGTGAGGACGTGTGCTGCCTCGATATTTCAGTTTAGCTTATGAGGGCTCAGTATATTGAAATGCTAAGAAGATAAATGATTCTATCGAGTTCGACACGAGTAGCATCATGTTTTTCGTTGACGACTGATTGCTACAATTACCGTTACTAGCATTAGTGAATGACTCACTAACGCTTAAAGACTCAATAGCATTCGTCAACAGTGGTAGCAACTCTACCTAGAAAACCGTAGCAGCGACCTAAGGAATAAGGATGGCCAACGATGAAAAAGGTGTGATACCTGCTTAAACAAGAGAGGCATGACTTTGTCGCGCTAGAGCCAGTTTGATTAGAATGATCTATTAAAAGTATGTTTAGTGTCTGCAATAATTGATGTTCGCCTGTATCCTATCAGTCACTACCACCTATGCCTTAATTCCAAGTTCCTTCGAGTTGACCCCAGGAAGAACAACTGGTCAATCTGAAATACCATGTTCTTCAACTCTTTCGCACTTGTGTTGTTTCTTGTGTTTTACGTACGGCAATTAAGCCGTTAAGCATTACTTCAGATGGCTGGTTCCCAGCACGAAACAGAGCGTATTTACACCATCCGAACCAAGATCACTGCGTGTCTTTAAGTTAAGCAAATAAACACGCTCTCCAGTACGCTATCACGGGGGCTCTGTTCGACACCTCTTTGTCACTCACCACTGCCTAGAATGCCCCGTCCTCAATACCCATTCGTTTCTCATCCTACCAAAACACATCCAAATTCGTTTACGAATTGACTAGAAGTACATTACACCTGAAGCTAACGGAAGTGACGTTATATTATACGCGATTTAAATGAACGTACCAGTGGTATTGTAGGACGCGTAGATAATAATAGATAATCGTAATAATAGTAAGAATTCTTTCCGCAGAGACGTTGACCCTCGATTGGTTAACTAACCGAAATCCCCCGGCAGTTATCGTCATCCACCTGACATAGCCGAAGTGCCATATTTAACAAGTTTGGAAAAGTGTACTTCAAACTAAGACATCGGTTAACTTGTTGTTAGCCGATTAGCTGCTCAAGATCCGCAGCCGCGAACAAGTTCAAAGTGATTACAGATACTGCGAAAGTTTCCCCTGAACCAGGGGGTTCATCTGCAATCGTCAAAAAAGTCCGCTTTCAAGGTAAACAAAGGAGTTTCGCTTAAAACTAACTCAAATGGATCAAGTCAATAACAAATAAGCAACTCGCCAGTGCCAGACCAGTATAAAGTATTCGCACGTACATAAAGCGAAGGAACGCTTACAGCGTAGTTATATATTATGGCTTGCAATCTCTAGGTTTTATTTCACTGCTGGGAGCTTGGATTCACATCGGTACGCTGGCTTGCTGCCTTTTTGTTTATCAAATGCTTTCGATACGTTTGCTGTTCGATATCCGCCGTAATCTCGTGATTTAAAAATGCCCCTAGCGAGCCTTTTACGACCGCAAATAGTCTGACGAGCAAATTTTAATCCTATTTGTTAACCTTTGCTGCGTATAGATAGGTGCGATAACGTTTCTAGATTCGCACAGTACCGATAATTTCTACGGTAATATCTAAGCTAATACCTGCTTTCGGTAGAATAGTAATTATAATGAATAATGTCAGAGTGTTCTAAAAAATGGTCCTTTTAGACCATTCTTCAGAGTTGGCGCATGTGGTCACCTACCACATATGCTGAACGTATTTTACTAGGCGGAAGGTTCAACTGGGTGTTTCGAACGTGCATTAGCCAAGTTGGATTGTTGCGGCTTTGGCTTTACTCATGGCGAAATGAGAAAAAAATAATTAAAAATGTTTATATTTTTAAGCTAGTACAGTAAAACTCAAAAATCAATGTAGAAGTAGGTGCGAGCAGTTCCATAAATTGTACAAATGTCGTTTGCACCTGCCTTAAACACGGTCTAATGTAATGTCCCTTGTCTTTGCACCACTAGGACACTACACAAGCGACTACATATCGTCGAGTAGGTATTTACCTCAAACTTGCTATTTGGGGCATAAAGCAGGTCATGGTTTTTCAAGTACCAGTTACTAACTGCAGCCCTGATGTGTCTTGTAATCAAGTATTAAAATGTACATATAAGAGATATGTATATATGTTAAAACTGAGAATCGAGCACATAGTGTTTGATTGACCTTAATTGCTTTACACCCAGCTTGGCGATTTGTCCTATTTGAACGATCGCTACTTTTTCAAGGAAGACTACTACGAAGAACATCGATGCGGTCCTGTTGTCCCATGAGCAAATACTGCAACAGTGGCTCAGCTGAATACACGAAAACTTTTTACGCACGCTTGGTCGTGCATCATTATCTAGAAGCTCGGACGAAAATTAAGCACACATAGAGTGATTTTTTCTTTCAAAACGTTCAAGTCACGATAGTCATTTAATGTGAAAGCCATTGTAGAAATGATATAAAGGGTTGACATTTTTTGAAACATTGTTTCCCTATACTTTCTATGTATTACAAACAAATGATCCTTAATAATGGTTTGACAGCTATCCTTTATGAACCAGTGCGTTATTAAATACTACTAAACCTTGTTAGAAGGACGACTATTAGCGTCATGAACGGCCTTTTGGCTCGTTGACGTCAGAGCCGGGAGTGAGCCCTAAGTACACCTTTCGAGGCGCCTGGATATATACATATTCAGTGATTACCCACTCTACTCTATCTATAAAGTCCGATTGCATATACGGTATGGATCAGGCCAGGTATGTCTGAATTCAGTTTTATAAA
>NW_019215602.1:0-8790 GCF_002532875.2 Varroa jacobsoni | reverse complement strand
ATGAACATACTAAGAATGTTGATCATCGAAACATGAGGTTTAAGCGTGCACCGAATTTTTTTTTAGAACCGAACATGGAGTGGTAACCAAATAATTAGTGCCACGATGTGTATTATTATTATGTTTATTACTATTATTGCAATTTTATTCATGTTACTGCTACAAAATCATGACCATGCTTAATAAATACGACGAATAGTTAACAAGTACCATTACTAGCACTGCTATTAATAATTGCTACGTACTACTTCTAAACGTACCCTATTCCCGACCTTCTAACCTCTACCACTGTCGATTTTAATTGTAGTATTAATAAATAGGCTGTTTATTGACTGTGTGCTATTTCCAAGAGAATGAAAACGACATGGAAACTCAATACGCGAAACCTATATTTGACTGTTCCCTCAACCAATGGCGATAATACAAATTGAAACTGGGTGTATGTAATTCTGTTTGGGCGTATTTATAGAAGCGTATAGGCAAACACTAGCAGACCATGTAATCATTTAATAATAATAGTACTAATAGTTTACTATAATTATATGAACACAGAAACAAAAAACTACCGCACGCATTAGAGAGGTATACAGTCGTTCTTCGTTCTCTCAATAGTTCATCGTTTTCTACCGCCCCCTGCAAGTCCGGAAATTCATGCCACTCTTCTTAAATGCGACAGCTCTGAGACCGCCTATCAGAACGTTGTCCCTTTAGATGTAAACGGTCAGCATTTGGGATTCTACCGAGTCGCAGCAGAAATAGAAAACAAAAAGAAAGAAAACAAAGTTTTATATGTATATAACCCAAAGAAAAGGTTCTTGTAACATACGTATGTAGCATCTGATGTCCTTTCGTGGGACGAGTCCTTATGAAGACTACACATTTCCATCCAATATGATTAAAATTAATACAAATAATTACTGTTGTTAACGTCTTGCTAACGGAAAATACAACTATGACAACTACAATGAATTATTGCCTCATGAAATAGCTGCCTGAAGCGACTACCGTACGGACGAACGGACTAACCACAAACAGGAAAAGCCGCCATTAATCCTGTGCTCGTTATAATTATGATCATTTGTATATTTTAATAGTAAAAGAGGTAGGCAGTCGTTTATATGAACTCTAGCTATACTCTTAACGAATGATGTGTGACTACTGACACATTGAAGAACATGATAACCTTGCATAAGCATGAAGTAGGAAGTGACATAAAAAAAAATTATTTCTTTTTTAAACGCATCTATTAAAAAATTGAAAAATCACCACAAAAATCGCATGGCGATGAGAATGACGATAAAGAACGAGACACCCAATGAAGGGCTCCTACAGTCTTGCTAATTATTTTGGACAAGTTGTAAGTTAAAATATTAACTTAGTTTGTCCAAATATATATATATATATATATATAGTGAAATAATTAAATCAGGGCGGTACTCGTTGCCAAGGGCTACGACGTACGGAATATATTGTTACACTTTGTATATGCTGAAACAAGTATTGACAGAGGAAGTCTCGAATAAAACAATTTTCTTCCATTAGCAAAACCCAGTCGGCGCCAAACATTATCGAAAAAACAAACGTGTTCTGAACAAAAAGCATGAAGTCAATGACAAATCTAGAAAGCCACACACACGATTCCATCAGCCGGTCACGGAGTTCTCGCGCATAGTACCAGGTACATGTTCGATGATACGCGTGGTCTAGAAGCATAATAATGTTGATAAACGGAATCTTTCTGACACGTCATATAATGTCACCCGTGCAAACAGATGCAACGTGTTGACTTTGAACAATCTTCACGAGAGGGCGATACCCCTCGGAGCAGTGGTAGATATGCGATTGCATGGCCCACTACCCATATAGCCAGTGCGATCACAAGCAAGGCAGCGATTGCCAATCAGAAGGGAACATGATAATGAAAGTAGAAGTATTATTAAAAATGAGCAGAAAATAGTCCAAATGAACGACTCGGTTCACGCCGCAATGTTAACTAGTATCGTAATGTATTGTGCGTTCCCAGACTACGTACCTTTTAAAAGACGAACTGTGGACCCCTGAAACATGACTATCTCGCTAGTTAGATGACCTGACAAAATGTAAAACATCGAAAATACTTTTACTTTTTACCCGGTCACTGTAAACAAAGTCATAAAATTGGCCAATTTTCCAACTTTTGAATTATTACTTGCTATGCTCTATTGCTAAGAAGCGATAGATGTACTTGAATACGGCACACTATACACGCACTAATATTCCACTGTCAGCAAATTTTCATCATGTGAGCCCATTTGTATCAACGTAAGCCCTGATGACAAAGATGATTTCCTCATCAAATCCCTTCAGACGATTTCTTACATTTGAATCTGTATTGTTGGTTCAATGGTAGCTGATAAATGTGACTCTTATACAATAATATAATGTGAGTTATAATGTGAGTTAAGAAACGAACTATTCAAGTCTTCTGCTTGAAACACAAAAAACAAGGATCGAAGACGACCATCGATGTTAGTAGACAACTTCAGAACAACCATGATTAGTATAATACATATTATATACAAGCAAATGAAAAATCAAAAGTCACAGTAGTAGAAATCTGTCTCGATATCTATATGATCCAAGACAGGATACAGATAACAAGGAATGCAGACACAGACGATTTCATAGCAGATAACCGAATAATGTAGGTGGTAAGCTCATAAGACTACGACTGGGACTCGAAGATGCTTAAAGGTTTCAAGGAAATCACAGATCTGGGGTAGCGGAAAACTAAGCGGATACTTTTCTAATACACTGTAACGCTTTATTTGTGAAGTGACTAGAGTAGACAAGGTCTCCTAAGATTAAGACTATTATCAGTATTGATCGATGTACGGATAATCTTCCAAGTATACTATTGGCCCTATGTATGCTAATACGGAGTGAACTCCACAAATATATATATATATATTCAGTACTGGGTGTGGTACAGTAGATTGTAACGAATGTTATGAAATGCCGGCGCGTGTGAGGAAAACAGAGCTTATTAATGATTGATGCTTCGGGAAATCCCTGATCTGTACTCTGATGCTGGCAAGTGCTGGGTGGCCTAATGGATATTGGCCAGTGATTAGTAAGTGCACATTGAAGCAAGCGACAGCTCCAGGTAAGAAAAAATAAATCGGTCTCAGCTGTGACTGAAATGACTTCATCAGTCTACAGGGTTTGCCGAAGGTAGCAGAGGTTGTTGGCGGTAGAAAGGTGAAAGATCTTTAACCATAGGATGGAAATGTAGAAATCCTTATGTTTTGTTCTTATAATACAAAAAATAGGTAAAATAATAGTTGACTAAAGGAACGTGATAAGAAGCCCAGAGACAGACAATCGTAGAGTCTCGCCACTAAATAAACATAGCAGAGTGCCGGTGGGTTAAGCAGACTGTAATGCTGAAGGACACTGGTCCAAATATAGATAGAATTACGCTGTGCATCTGTAAGTCAGTGATAGACATTCAGCGACGACGGCAATAGCCATGGCCGATCAACTATGGATTGACCAATTGATTTTCTAATGCAGGTTGAGTATTATTTGTAGAAATTATTAAGCAAATGAGCCGGGAAAAAGGAACATAGTGACAATTTCGTGTATTCATTAGTAGCAGTTTCATGATGATTTGAGCCAGGTTAAAACTGAGGGCAAAGCTGTCCTACCTCGTGGCAAATGTAGAAATACTGAGATGGCTTTATTTGAAAGATTTAGGTCACGCTTATGTAACACTCGTTTTTTTGGATGACAATACTCAACTAGTTGATCATTCACGGTTATGAGAGTCATTGTGTTAGCTTGTCTCGCACGACATCATATTTCATCTCATTATTTTAAAATCCATTAATGTATTGTCGCATGCTAAAAGTAATAATCATATATATGTGAAAAATAACAAGATAATGTCGCTGATGATTCTACCATTTTTTTCGAAAGGATACACACACATGTGATGAACGCGTGATTGTTGACGCGAGAACAAATCGTGTCGAATTTCAAGATCACGTTAAATATTATATGACTTATTAATCGACCATCATGATCATTAATGGTTAATTAATTATTAGACCGATTGCACAGGGCAAAAAAAGGATGGTAGTTTTCCTTGCCCCAACTCCACTGATACGATGAGTCAATAACAATAATAATAAATCATTAACAACAACCAATAACATCAATAACGAGGATGATGATGATATCATTAAAATGATACAATACAAGATTGCACAAATTATTAAGAACGATATGATGAGAATTATGATTGTGATGATAATACGAAAATCTAATGAGATACTATTCATGAATAATTTAGTTGCTATAAGGATAATTATATTGTTACATACAATGTATAG
Organism: Varroa jacobsoni; assembly: GCF_002532875.2. NCBI lineage: Eukaryota > Metazoa > Arthropoda > Arachnida > Mesostigmata > Varroidae > Varroa > Varroa jacobsoni. The sequence continues at coordinate 4,414 of NW_019215602.1, read as the reverse complement.
GGACAACAATTACTATAATTATTATTACACAATGGTGGTACCCTATAGGCGTGTATATCTGTGCTCCGCGAATACGTGCCGATTCAATAATATCAATGAATGAAAATCGCTCACCAATTAACATTTAAAAAGACAGCTCACCTATAACAATGATAGCGTTATTATGAGAATAAAGAGGGTGACTGTAGTAGGAATAACCATACACACTGTGTATACTCCTGATGGGGGGGGGGGGGAAAAAACTCCAATGGTAATAACACAACAATAAGAATTATAAATAATAACAATACTCGGAATGCTGATATTACGATGGTAACGAGCACACGTCACGCTATAGATTTGAGTAATGATGAAAACCGATGACATAACTATAATACGAATATCTATACGGATATAGTCATTATCGTTATTCACGTACGGTGATCGTTGGGGTGTTAATCAAGAAACGCATTGATATAGACGTCATACAGTTATTAAACAACTAGAATAATTTATTATTATTATTATTACCATCATTAATTGTTGGTAATATAGTGGTGTTCACTAATACACGCGAATACAAGCACATAAAGCACAGATCGATCTACTGTTGACTACGAATTAAAGCTTGTATCAGCGCAAAAGAACCGTTGTTGCAATACTGTAAGAGAGTCAATTGGACCCGCAGCGTTAGCTCACTAATGAGTCACTGAACCGAAAGAGACACACAAATAGAAACTGTTCAGAATCAACTCGCTAAGCGCGTTTTGTTTCAGTGTGAATAGAACGATAATAATATTAATAATGATTATCAATGAATGGCGAAATATGTGGAAAGGGAAAAGTACGATGAAAAACAAGGACGCAATGCCTATTCTTCCTCAATCTCTCAACTGGACAATGAGAGACTATTACATAATAACATGTATATAGAATATAACGTTCAAGTAATGATGATGACGAAATATGAAAATGAATTGATTAAAAAACCAATAATAGGATTAAAGATAATAAGTGACAACAATAATAACACTGTGACGACAACTACTACACGATAGTATTGCTTATAACAATAAGAATTATATACAAAAGAAAGCATACATATATATGACGTCAAATGTCTGCATTGTTAGCTCCACTGTTACGGATACAGTGAGCGTAACAGTAATTCAAGCAGCAACACCAACATCAACGGCTGTGTAGTAAAGCTTAAAAATCGATAATAACATAAAGACGAAGTTAACGACAAAGACCACAAATGAGAAAATTCAGAAACAAAAATCGAAGCGATGCGAGAGTGAAAAGCGGGACACTGAGCACATCACGGAAACCTGCAAGCGGGACATACCTAGACTAGAAAAAAGCAGACGATAAAGTCAATAATGTTGATCGTTTTTTGTGTGAGTGCTGAACCGCCTAAGCGGTTAGAGACGCAAGACGAAGAAGAGAGGGAGAAAACAAGCTAAATCTAACGAACACTGATAGTTATGATAAAAAAAGAAGTCGTGATGTACATCGAAATCATGGTAATACTTGGTAATAATCATTAACGATAAGAATTAGGATAAGGATAGTAATGTTGATGAATGACGCAAACGATGCTGTTGATGCTAATGAGAAACTATAGAAATATGAATATCTCTGGTGGCGATGATATAAGATGATACTGGTGAAAATAATGATGCACGCACGCGAAAGGTTGCTGTTTGTAGCCATAATAATAATAATAATAATAATGATAATAATATTATAAATGTTGGTTTTTTTCGTCCACATCACTATTTTGCCGCCCTCTAATTATAACATTATACGTACTCGTAAGTTTATTGAAAATAGTGAAACGATTATAGTTGACGACGGGTGACAAAGGCGAAATGATAGTATAATGATAACAAAATAAGGCGCGATTAAAGAGTGAAGCCGCATGTTAAAGGTCTGCGTTCCTACAAGAGGAATAGATTTTCAAAACTGTTGTCGGTAAATGTTACTTATCACAGTTTTTTCTTTGTTTTTTCTGCCAACCCCCATTTGCTCATCATCGAGGTTTTGAGATTCCATGTTTCTATGTGCCGGGTTTTTATTTATTATTAGTGTTTTTTTGGGTTATTTGTTGAGGGTTTTTGCGGTTGTTGCTTTCTTTGGTCGTGGTCTGATTGTATTGCAGGTCGCCGACTGGGCGGACCATAAGGCAGAATGTGCAAACCTGAAACGGGTGGCTCCACGCCGGCCCCTCGAACCGGCCAGACTCATGGCGCGACTCGTGCTCCGATGGAAACGTGAACTTGAGGATCCAACATGCGAGACGTTGCTCGGCAATCGGCGACGCCTCAAGGACTGTATGGATCATCGCGAGCGTATAAAAATGGACCGTGACCGAGCGAAGGGGTTCATCTGGTTGTTGAGTTTGCTAAAGCAGTTTCTAAGCGGGCCACAGCTTGAGCGGGTCGCCGATATCGACATCCTGAACCTCTTTGGGATCATGTGCATTAATACGATGCACGTCGCTGACGACGATGGGCCTCTGGGGTGCGGGTTGTATCTGGCCGCGTCCATGATTGATCACTCGTGCAATCCCAACGTAAGCGGAAGCTTTAGAGGTCGCATACTCCAACTGATGCCCCTACGAGAATTCGAGGCGAGCTCAGTAGCAGACCTATCGTTGTCCTATATAACGTTGCATACAACGAGGGAACGACGTCGCGCCGAGCTCAACAAATGCTACTACTTTATGTGTGAATGCGAGATGTGCTCCGGTGCGATTCCTGAAGTGATGACCGAAGCCGATTCGAAACTCACGGACCGCGTGTTTGAGCTTCGCGACCTCACGCTGGACATGTCCAGTGAAGAGAATCCGAAGAGAGCCCTCTGTGCTTTGAAAGAACTGTTTGCTGGGGAGTTAGCCAATCTCGAAGATAATGATGTAGCCAAATTTACCGCACAGCTCACCGCTGCCGATGCATCCGTGGCTACTGCGGACTACGCTCTTGCTCGTGATTACTATTTGAGCTTGCTGCCGGTGCTTAAAAAGGTCTACTCAGAAAACCACCCGCAGTATGCCCACAAGTTGGTCCGGCTCTGTCGTTTAATGATCGTCACGACGAAACAGTCCCGTGACGTGGAAGAGGTGTCTCGACTGCTAATGCTGTTGAGGACAGCTGTGCACATCGCCCGCCAAGCTCTTGGTGAAAATCATTTTGATACCAAGGACGTGACCGCACTCTATTTGGAGATGGAAGCATCCTTGAGAAAGGGTGCAAATTCCCACAGCTCAAGCTCTGCTTCGGTACAGCCACGATTTGCCAACAACGACGGTGGCGATGCTGATTCGACTGTTTTAGCTGGAGCAGCTTTAGGACGCGAGCAGCAAGAAACCTCGTCAGGCATCGTAACGACAAGTGCTGGTTCTGAAGTTATTTCATTGGCGGTCGCAAAACCCATTGAAGATATTCCGCCCTACGAGAACATTCCGGAAGCCGAATGCATAAACGAATAGTCAAGTTTTTCAGGTCAAGTTTGCAATGTCACAGTACAGCCACTCGACTGCTGAGAAGACAACGCGAGAGATGTAACCAAGCTAATATACCATGCGCAAAACGAACAAGTTACCTCATATGGCTAGTACACCATACCCTTTCTCATCGGGCACGCAGACCACGTCATCTTCATTACTCGAGAACATATAGTTTACGCGTTGTCTACTATTGCATTATCAATGAGGAAGCTGAAATTTATTTCGATTCTTATCACTTTGCTGGCTGTACTAGCGGGCATGATGCAAAGAAAGCAAAAAGTAATTTTCATCTACACTTCATAGCCCCACCGAATGTAATTCCTCCGTAAGTGGAAAGAACTTTTCTATCGGTTCCTTCCGCTGTTCAAATTACAGGTTAGTAGCCTCGTTTCGCAGGCCATCGCGTTCACATTTCACGTCATTTCAAACTGATTGGATTCGTCTGCTCAACAGAGTCGCATCCACCCTTAAAAAGACTTTGCGGCATTCGAATAACGTCCGGCGAACGTACATTAGCAAGCAACGTTCCGAAAGCGATACTTGCAACGAGTGCATACAATAAACGAGGGAAGGCCACGACCATTAATTAATAAAAACGTTAATAATGATTCTTGTCTTTTTTTTCTATTTTTAGAATTTTTTCTATTTAGACCGTTGTTCGACCACGTTAATTAGTGAATATCGGGGAAAAAGTAAAAGCAGTGTAATCGTTAAGTACATTCCACGTACTTGTGTATCATACGAGTTGCACCATACGATACAGCCAGCAAAAAAACATGCATTATTCAAGTTCGACACAAAAGGTTTAAAACGAACGCCGTAGAAGTCACAATTCACAATTGCTGATTACTGTTGTCGTGTTTCCGCTTTTGGTCGAAGTTCTCTGCTCTCCGCCGTCAACTCGTCATCGTAAAATATATATAT
>NW_019215601.1:0-8817 GCF_002532875.2 Varroa jacobsoni | reverse complement strand
TATACATATGCATGCGAGTCATTCCCAGATTCTGTTTGTAGTGTAATTTACTTATCCATTATTAACAGAATAATACTTTAGGAATGATAATAAGAACAAAGAAAAAGAGATCGAAAAAAAAAACTGAGCAACGTTTATGATCGTTTGCGGTGGCGTCATTGTGTAATTTACAACATTACTTTTTAGGGTTTGTCTTTCTAAAAAGATGTCATGTACTCAATTAATCGTGCGGATGTTTGCATTAAATAAAATGTTTGTAGCGTTTTGCTTGTGAAATCATAGTTCTCCCTAAACTCCCTAATCTCTATAAATCTGTGGGGAAGCGGGGAACAAGCAGTTATATAGCCTCAAGCGTAAACAATGGCGCAGCTGTCCCACTCAATGGAGATTGAATCGAACAAGCAGCGTAAAGACGGTAAGTGTGAAGGATCTTTATCATTCAGCGCGAAATAGTTTAACTTCCGTTACGCGTCTGTGATCTAAAATCTAAAGCTATTTTCACTGGTAAAATGTTTAGGCAGTGCTAAGAGATCGACGTCACTCAATGTCACCTGGACGACATCTGCGGCATTTAATAGAATCTTACAGATATACCGAATCCATAGCTTCTACACTACATGGATGATAGTGAAAGCCATGCGTAGCGCAGAACATCACTACGTACCTGTCAGGTACGTAGGTAAAGTTTTTCCAGGCCACGTCCATTTGGCTTCTGCTCAACAGAATTCGAAATCGACCTCTGCGAATTTTTTTACCTTATTTTGCCAGATTCTCTTTGTGTACATTATAATAGGGTCTAGTAGGCTGCAATTGTTTAGACAGTAAACCTAGCGAAACGTGCCAGCCTGCGCTATAGGAAATGTGACACATTTTTTGTGACCTTTTTTGGTCGACATCTCAGCTTGCCCAAACTTTTAGTGGCTTATTGAAAACACACAAAACAGTAAATCATCGTGATAACCTTATTACAACCTGAATTAGAGCAAAACACATTTTTTCTGGAAGTTGAATTTATAATAGCGACATTTGTAATGTTCCCGTTTGATAATCTCCATCGAAGATTGGCCAATATTGGTATCCTCGTCAGAGTGCTAACCCAAAGGATTATAGAGCATTCAGCTAGAGCGATAACTTTGAATGTCCGACCTTCGACGAAACTTTCGACTTTATAAGAGGTCCGTACAGTTGTATTTGCCACATGGCCTGACGGCGTTGTAAGCCGCCATCACCATGGCTAACTAGAGTAACAGAGAGAGAAACTAAAAGCGAAGAAAAACTATACATCAAAATCTCTTAAGCTCGTTGGCCGGAAGCCAGTACAAGGATCCGAAAGGCAGGTAGGGCACCTCATAGTAGAATCACAAATTCAGCTTAGTTTCGCTACCCTGAAATACGAAGAACCTAGTCAAAGTAGCAAACAACATGCATCATTCATGTCACGCCTAAGAAAAATATTTTTTCAAGATGACCAGCCAGGATAGAGCTAATGAACTGACGTTGGCACAAACGTACGTTTTTCGTTATACTCTACAACTAAAAAGATGGTCAGCAGTACTTTTTTTTGTCATACGCAACTGTCTGGGCATGTTGTTAGTGTGTTACAATATAAGATGGTATAGGGCGATGTATCAACTAAACATGCAGAAAAGAACTTGCCAACCATTCGGCCCTGATTTTCAAATCTGTTTCTCTTCTATCTCTAATATGAAATGAGTGTAGGTATCCACCCGAATCATAGATATAAAGTCCAGAAAGTATGATGAAGCAAGATCAGATATTCATTATAAACGATTTGCAAAAACTAAAAATATACGTTCTTAACAGGCTACTATGATTTTATTGGATTACAGTCACATCAAAATCTGAAAGCCCAGAATGTTTAAATCAACTTGAACTATATATGCAAAAAATGTTGAAGAAATACCATTTTGGTTTCCTTAGGCAAGTAAACTGTGACGCATCGTATCAGTTCTATAAATTAAGGACACATAAAATATAATTTCCAACTTGATAAGCCTGCTGGGGTGACGATGGCCAAGTGAAGTGCCTCCTAGACCTGAATTACTACTCATATAATGTTATTCTGTTCATCGTATACGCCCGCATTTAATTGTTCATATTATACAGCCAGCACGCGATTGTACCAACCTCAATAAAGATCAACCAATTCTAACTAATGCGACTTCAACTATGGTGTGACATAATTTATTTCTACAATATATAAACACAATATATAAACAACAGTATGAATAAACACAAATGCCCAGTGTTTTCTGGGCATTGATTCTGCGGCATGTCTGTATTATTAAACCGTAGGGGATTTTAGTAAAATTAAAGTCCAACAAAACATTTTAGGATCGGTTTCAACCTAAGACATATTAGAATGCAAGGCTCTGAACGAAAACGAGGTGATTCCATCGTTATGGTGAACCTAAAAAGACCCACATTGTCAGGGTATAGACAGTAGCATTTGGGCCCTTCAACAGTTTAATTTTTATTTGTTCTCTGGGCGTACAAGCTACGATAGCCAATTACTAAAAGGCCCATAAAAGATTTGAACTAAATATTCTTAGACCTTCGACAGATTTGAGGGTCGGATTTTGTTACGTATGTACGATTTCACCTAAACGGGATAAACATCTACTCTTAGTATCTTATATTTAGGTAAGTTAGCCGCCAGTCAACTTGTCCTTTTTCTGAAATTCTGCTCGAAATTTAATTAAAATTGAGCTCTCACCCGTTACATTGGTCCTCGAACTTTTGGCTAACTTACATTGTAACTGTTCACTAAAAGTTTTTAAATGTGCACTTGTAGCCTATACTCCGCTTTCCTTTTCCCTCTCACGCTGAATTGTATCCTACAGAAACTTAGGGCTACCATGAAAGCAGGTGGCATCATCAGAAGGCCAAAGGGATCCCTGTCCGCTCTTAAATTCGATCAATGTGTCAAACTGTCACTTAGTGCGCTCAGAGGTTGGGCCAGCGTTATCCGGTTAGGAAAGTTTCATGTTTGGCTCAGGTAAGTTTTTTGTGTTCATCAACATCCTATACACACTCTATTTTGTCTTGCATCAACAAAAATTAACGCACTAAGCGGGGTAATTTTCCCGGCTATTCTCAGTATATGCCCGTTTACTAATTTAAACTTACTTATCAGCCACGAAGGCTCAAAACTTTTCTCCTTTTTTCGTCAATGCGCGATAGAAAACGTTCTCAGCTAAAATGTATATCTATATATATATATACATTGTTTGTGAACTATCCATTTAGTGTTAGAGGCATTCAAAGACGAATCTAACTAGGTCAAGATAAAATTTCAAGCGTTTCAGCTTTCATCAATTTATACCCCATGTACATTTAATATGGTACTATTTTGGTGTTTCATTTTGATAGAACGAGCAAACGGTCTTTCCATGTAGAGTTTCGCTGCATAAATCTAGTCGCAGATGTTCAGCTTGCAGTTAAGTTTTACCACAAACACAGTCATCAGTCCCATCATTTTTTTTTTTTAACTATTTGGGATCGCTACTTAGAAGAAGCACGACCTTTGAAATCTGTGAAAATGTGAGATCATAGTGGATTATATGTTCACAATGTGGTTTACGTCGCCTGGCGAGTATTCCGATCAGAATAGGTGATCGATCGAAGACCGAACATTGGATTAGTATTTTATGCCACGGTTTTACGGTTCCTTCACAATACGTTAGCTCTTCAACGGTTTTTTTGATATTGTATTGTACGAAATTCTAGAGGCCACAGGCAACGGCCACGTTTTCGTTTAATAACAGCTTATGAATTTTCAAATAATCGAAGCGTCATTGAGCTAATTCAGCATCCGCGATAGACTATCTATGGATCGTGATCACACAGTAGTAACAGTAGGGGGGGCTCGGGGCAGTTATGTGGAGCGTCTAGCGAAGAGACGTTAAATCTCACTGCTTTTCACGTGTCAACTATTCCTGACTCTTTTAAATAGTAATCTTAAAGTTAGGAGGTATTTTGAGTGAGTTCTGATATACGCGATGTCAGACTAGAGGCGTCTGAGATAAAACATCTAGCATATGTATGTATGTATATGAGCGTATTTATTATTGTTTCTGCTTTTGGAGTTATTTTTTGCCTTTATTATGTAAATTTCCTAGCAGGTATATTAGTCATTTCATTGAAAGTCGTGTGCACTGTACTTGCTTAAGGTTCACAGTTCTGCAGTCGAAAATCTCTCTCTTCGAAAGGTGCTATTTCTCATTTTCAAACGAACGATGCAATTAAAATAAATTAACGAAGAAATTAAAATAAATGCAACGAAATTAAAATTCGTTTGAAAAACTCGATCTAGACCGACATGATATCTTTATGTGAAAATAGTCACTAAGCGTCTTCGCGGTGCCGTACGATTTGCAAAGCTCACTATGCGTGTTCGTGGTTCCACGAATTACTCGTACTCGTACTGCTCGTACGTTTGTGAATTTTGGAATAGACTTTAGAGGGCCGCTGGCGAAAAGGGCTCGATGCGTTGTTGGTGTTTGACCTATCCTTAGCAATAGTTCCAGTAAATGGATTATACAATATCATAGATCTCGCTTGTCTTTGAATACGTTTTTTTACGAACGAAATTAAAATTGAAAAATTCTTTTAATAGAAGTTATGCCTTGTAATATAATTTCGTTCGTAAAATAGTCCAGCGTACGCGAAAGTTCGTAGCATACACAAACAGAACTAAAAACATTGCACCTGAAGTTCTGTTTATGAGTCGGAAGTTCACTGTAATACGAAAACGGGTTCATGAGCCCGTGAAAGAAAAAAAGTTAACCAGAGTATAATAAAAATAAATAAGGAAAGCTAATTGTAAGTGATTAAAATCTAAATTCTATTTTTTTTTAGAAATGGCAAGACTGTTTAGTTGGTCGATAGCCGTATTGGTTCTTACAGCATCGACGCCACTGGTCTGTGGCCACGGCCGGCTTATATCACCCCCGTCACGGTCGTCGATGTGGAGGTTGGGCTATCCCACTATACCGAACTACACCGATAATGAACTTTTCTGCGGTGGATTCGAAGTGAGTACTTAAGCAATATTAAACTGCATTGAGGGACAAGGGGGAGTAATGGCGAAAAAAAAAAAAAAAAAAAAAAAAAGATTTCTTCACATACCGCCTTGGTGATTCGCCTTTTAACTAAATGATGGAAAGAATGTGTGTATAAAACCTTCTCCAAAGAGCAAAAAATAGTGAGATTATGATGGTCGTGATTGCTGTAAATAACACTAATATTATTTGTCAAGTTGAGAAAAAATAGTTATTTTACAAAGGTTTGTTTTGTTTTTGTTCAGTTAATGGTTATACATCATATCGCCTTGTTGTCTTAAGGTCTGCATTGCACCAACGATGAGCAGTTCATGCGTTTAATATATATATATATATATACTTCAGATCTGTGTTAGTTTTCCTTCAGTCAGTGTTATTCTTCTACGAAAGCTAAACAGAATAGCTTTGAACTTTGCGAAGTTTAAAAATTCGTGAATTACCATAGATAATATCGGCTACTTTTCTCAAGCACAAAGCATGTAATACGTACCGTAGACGTATTACTTAGTGTTTTTCATTTTTAATTCGACAGCGTAAAAAAGCTAACGAAATGCGTTGTGGGGTCTGTGGGGATCCATACGATGCACCTTCTCCGCAAGACAATGCAATGGGTGGAAAGTATTACACAGGCATCATTACGAAAAATTATAGCGCGGGAGAGGAAATCACAGCTACGGTTGAGTTGACTGCAAACCATGACGGGTTCTTCGAATTTAAACTTTGTCCGGTTAATGGCAACGCGTCTCTAGAAACTGATCAGTGCATGAGAGAGCATCCTATGGAGGTTTGTTATTTACAAAGTCATTTATTATCTCACTATAGATAGATAGATAGATCCATACGTTGCCATTACTAAGCTAGACTTGTTATAAAAGCTTATCCTGTGTCGAATGGTTTATCTAGTTTTTCCTTTTAACCTTTCCAAATCCTTCACCGTAGCTATCATACTAGGGCATCGTATAATGTTAGCTGTTCGTATAGAATGAAAAATCGAGTGCAAATTTTCTACACCTTAGAAAAAATGACGCAGGACCAACTGAGGCTCGCAAATGTCGAACTCCAGGATAAAAAACGTACGCCAAATATATCTTAATATAATGAAACTTCCTGTTCACTATTTACATGAACGTATCCTCTTTAATCTTTCGTCGACTATATCAAGCTCAATCAATTATATTTAAAAGATATAGCCTTTTATGGAACAAGCTAATTTACTGCAGAAGGACATCTGATGCTAACTGAAAACGCTTGCAAATGGCAGTTGACTAACGCCGACAGCGGTAAAATGTCGACAAACAGAGGACTAACACAGTGCGTTCGTCGTTATATATATCCTGTGATAATATGGCAGGTCATTGGTAAAAGACGACGTGGTAGCTACCCATACCGTTATTACGTGCCAATCAAAAGGGCGGGAATATTCAATGTACGACTTCGAGTTCCGAATATTTCGTGCACACAATGTGTCTTCCAATGGACGTACACTGCTGGTAAGTGTTACTTTTATAATATCAAACTTAGAATTCGATGCTTAGTACATACGATATGTATAACTCACTTTATTTTCTAGGTATCTTCAGATGAAAAGCAAAATATTATATCAAATAGTAGGGTAGATAGTTTTTTATGACAACAATGTTTTATATATATATATATATATAGAGTATAAAATAATAGTACATTTACTTTCTGGGAAATTAACACAGTAAGTCACTTAAATCATAGTAACAATGATAAATTTTTATTGTTACTTATTTACGAATATCGTGTAGACACAGATTACCTACTCTTTAGCTTCATGCAATCAAATGCGCGGTCACTCAATACGCTGTATTGAGGATTTGACAATGCACGGCTAATTTAATATAGAGTTACGAAATAAATACCATTTTTAGGCAACAATTGGGGAACCTGTGATGATGGTATCCAGGAGGTGGGTTGTGGGCCTCAGGAAACGTTCCGTGGTTGTGCAGATGTCTCCATCACAAAAGACAACGGTATGTATCATTAACCCCAACTGAACGTGCATGAACAAGTGCCAACCAGCGCTTTTCCTCATTGAGCTTCTGCATACTGACACGCATAAAAGCACTTTGGTTCTTACATTTTTAACAACTCAAAAGAGTATGACGTATAACCAAAGGAACATAAATTGATGTTTCTTTTTGTTTACAGGTGGACAACCACCTTTCCCGTTACCTTCACCTAAACCGCAATTTTCTACTTTTAGGTAAGTGCATTAACCCAAATCTTAGCGAGAACAGTAAAAATATAAACAATTCGCTTGCTTTGAATACTTCGGCATACTAATCAATATTGTCAACTGACAGCAAGTACGGGAACGTACTATTTCGACGGTAACCGTTTTTCTTGTAGAACCTTTCTTAACGGCCTCTGGCTTTTTACACTCAGAAACTAAGCCATTTAAATCCTTGTGTTCAAAAATATTTCCTTTTTTTACTGCATCTATGTGCAGGCGGCAGTTTCAATGCGGCCTAAATTTAAACATGTACTAATATCTTTGTCGGGAAAACAGCTGTTAATTAACTGTCAATACGAGGTCCGTATGGCCACTCGACTGTAACTCTTCAACATCCTACCCACCACTAGTGACACGTCCTACTAGACGACACCTCAGTTTTAGAATATAGGATTGCAACTTACTTGCTAAATGATATATGATTATTATCACTATCATTACTTGATATAATAGAAAATTACATAAGTTTACCTTTTGCGTTTTAGACCTCTTCCATTGCCGGGCCCAAACAAAAAGTGCGTCGCTATAGGCCGCTATGCAACACAGCCCGGAATGGATAACTGGTGCACTACCAACTGTAAACACAGACCACCAAATTGCCCTCCGTCCATATGTTCATGTAATTAAGCTGCTTCAAAAAGGATTTCTAAAAACATGGCGTTGGGTATCAGTACTCCAATGGAAAGTTGTTGCCTGACGGTAGCAAAGGAATTGCTTCTCTTCTAAGATTATCTCGAAACGCATACAAACTACACCTAAGCAAATCGCTATGTGACCACCTGAACAGTTGATTGAGGTAGCTCAAGATGTATTCAACAATAACATTGATAATTTCTTCGTCCGAGTAAGCGTACCTAGCGCTTTCTACTCAATTGTTCCTTACCTAAACGTAAAAAGCCGATCCTACCGAACCCTGATGCAATATCCATCAGCTCAGTGGTACTGACTCCGAACTTATCAGTTCGCAGCAATATTGACTGGAGCATACGAATTATATGTAAATGCAATGGTATTGTGTTTTCGAAGTTTTATCTACTAGGCTGCTCATGCTATTACTGTGTTTTTAAATAAAGAGCATATGTAGAAAAAAAAAAAAACAATTTTCTGCAATGAATACCTTCGTACTCTATGGGTTGTATATTTCCATGTACGACCTATCGAATAGAAAAAGAATGGCTAGCAGGCAAAACCTAATTGATAAATACTCATGACCTTCCGTAGATACCTCTTGCGAAAGGAAAACGGTTCAGTTTATTGCATGGAAAGCAGGTTCCGAGAACAATATGTTTTAATTTTGGGGATCGACGTTCAGCGAATAAGTTTTGTTGCTCGAAGATTATAGAACTCTAGAAACTCGTTGAAAATAGGTGTAAACGTTAATTCAGGTGGCTTTAAACAAAAGCGTAGCACGTGGATAGGACAAACGTTTGAAAAACAAAAAAGCGGGTTGTAACATTGAAAGCCACCGAAAAT
>NW_019215600.1:0-8808 GCF_002532875.2 Varroa jacobsoni | reverse complement strand
ATATATATATATATATATATATATATATATATATATATATATATGGGGAGAAGAGAAGGGATGTGACGATAGCCCACTCCCCTGGCTGCCATAGAACGGGTTGGTTTCGGTTAGTGAAAATTAAACCGCAAGACGAAACGTTCCGATAAGGCGGAAATGAAAGAAATTGTTCGTTATTAAGGTAGCAGCGGCAGCAGCATGGCATGGGCAGATATGCAATATAATAGCGACCACAAATTGAACCTAGGGTTCTTTTGGATGGCCCGTTGGATTGCACCGCGCGGTAGCTCACAGGTCCTGAGCTATGATAATCCAAACAGGGAAACTCCTTCGAACGGATGCACCATAGTAAAGCCCATTGTATTCGTAGACAAGTGTTTCAATCCAAACAGACTTCATCGACAGCCGACTCAGTAGTCGTTGCCATCGAAGACGGATCTCTGCGGCATCATATAGGTCGTGGCTTCACCTGGCAATTTAAGCGATGATGAAGTTGTCAGACGGGCGCACAACAGATAAATGGTTAGACAAACACTAACTAATAAGTTAGAAAAATGAGGGCAACTCTAAGAGGGCCGGAGCGATGGACTAAACGCTAAGAGAGCAACGGTTTTGTGCGGTTTGTTGCGGCGTACAGGCCAGAAGAAGGTGAAACGACTCGACTTTCCAGCTTTAGCGAACCCTTCGATCTTCCTAACGGCCCGAAACCGAGCTTTCCGCGGAACTGGAACAGTGGTAGGAGTGCGGCGGTTCTTCTGGCATAGAAGACAATGACAAAAGCTAGGAAACAGTGAAGAATATTTGCGCTCATTAACAAATAGCTTATGCACGTACTTCTTTTTTTATGGCCTTCATATGATGATGGGCTGTGAAGCAAAAATGTCCTACGTAAAAATCATTATTCATGCATAGTACGTATGTTGCAACGCGAAGCCATTTGGAGGTGCTGTATCATAGCCAATGATTTATTAACTACCAAACCAACATACTATACATTCATGAGATAATGATACAGTACACATCTAATTCTCGCGCTAGTCTGCTTGCATATTAACTGCGGAGTCAAAATACGACTTCACTTATTTTGTCCTGAATAAATGTCTTCGAATATCCTTGAATGAAGCAAGGATCATGACCAAAGGCTAACGCAAGGAGGGAAAAAGAAAGGATGAATCAGCAGGTAGGGGATAGTTACTAGCTATTTTTGAGGCAGCTAGACAGAACGATCGTCTCTCATCAGAGCCATGCTTTTACGATCTACGATTATAATCATAACTTTACAATAGACTAGTCATTGCAAAACTTCTATGTTTCAAGGCGTTGCCATAAGGCATCCTATCAAACAGCTGGCTTCCAGCACGAAAAAATCATGCCTATGGCCAAGTTTGCACCTAGACGTCGCATAACGCATGCCCAGTATTAGCAGCCAAATTCATTACCTGATAGGCTATTACGGAAAGTGACTGTAAAACTACGATGGTGAAGAGAGGGCTCACATCTCGCAGGTTTATTGAACGGGTAGTCTTTTTAATTACCCAGAGCTTTGTTCGATGCGGTTTCTGCTGATAGATCTAGTAGGCATCAAAGAGATAGAGCCGACTTCGAAAAAGCTCTATTGGTGCTTAATTATTATTTTATCACGTTGTTGGATAAGATAATAATTAAGATAGATAGCATTAAGTTGAGTCTGATAATCATCAGAGCGGACACTTTACTTAGATTTTAAACTTCTGCATGAGCAAATGAAGATTTCGTAGCCGCTAGCATAAGTAACAGGTGAAGGATAAATGCGAGTAAAACAACGAACGTCTCATGTTTTCGAGATACTTAAACGGGCGCAGGCATGTTCAGATTTCAGCGAAAATCGATAACAATCCTAACAGACCGATATATTTTTAAGAAACGGCGGCAACTATAGACACTTATAGCCCCATCGAGAGCCGACTGGCCGTGGTACGGTATGGGTAAGAAATGTACTTGTATCTACCCTCGTTAAACGTACCGATACGCTGAACGGTGGTGCTACGAGAAGTTGAAATGTTTTGAAGGAATTACAATGCTCAAGCTAAAGATTGACATTGACAAAATGGGCATCCCATGATTGCAAGTCCGATGCTTGACTAACCAAACTACAGTTAGACCTAACGGAACGTAACACTGAAATAATGTTTGGTCCTTTTTTAACCCTAACCATCGTGGGCACAAAATGCCTGTTAAAGCCACGCTTTCCCCAAGAAACTGCATAATTCTAGCAGCAATAAAGCGACACTTGTTAACAGAATTGCAAGCGTAACTCTAGTATTGTTTATTTCACTATTACTCTGGTACTTGTGCAGGAATAACCCCAAATATTGGATCGGTGGAAAAGGGTTTTCATGTAATTATATAACACAGAACTTAATTCATGAGCGCCAGCACGGACAAGGCTCTTCGCTAAACAAGGATAAGGAAAATTATCGCAGAGACAATAAGCTGGTTTCATAATCATAATAACATCGTCCATGATTCCATCATCTGTATCTGCAATAGGAAAGCTTTAGTCACAGCCACTGTTGCCATCTACATGTCGCTGTTCACTTTCGTCAGTCGAGACAGACGGAGGCACAGCGATAGAGGTTTCGCCTGACTTGGGGCAGGCAAATTCGACCTGACTTCGTAAGCGGGCAGCGTCCTGGTCGAAAAAGTACCACTCCATTATCCGGAGAAAGCTTGGGTATCTGGCAATGGCGTTCCTTTAAGAAAACTTCAACTTTCTCCTGTTTTCATAGTCTCATTTATCTTTCCATTTGAAATCCCTGCTTGTTGAAGTTTGCTATTTCACCTGAATTTACACTGGGTGGTTTAAGGCAGAAGAGTGGATACGAGAAAGGTTTTCCGTTACAGTCATCGACAAGTGCATTCTTACCCCAAATGATTACCTTGCATAATGAGGGTAGCTCTATAGTAAACGGCCAAGATAGTTGGTTAACAGTATCAGCAATCATACAGTTCCTTAAATCTTCCTCCAATTTGCGGCCTTATATCAATTTCCGGTAGCAGGATACAGTATACTTGACGTAGTTGGGGACCGATTTGAGTGTGTTACCGGTAAGGAGTGTAAATGCTTAAAAAAGTGAGTGTGAGCCGTTATTAAAGATTAAAACAATTTGGAAAAAGGGCCCGGCTTAGTCGGATGTTAAGCGCCGGGTTTCCTGATTGTAAAACCTACACACCTGATCCGTCTTTCCGTTAGAGCTGCCTTAGCGTTTACCGGAGGGAAGGAAATCAAGTTCTGTCCCGATCCTTCCATGTGACTAGCAGCAAAAAGGAAATAGCAATGGAGTGCAAATCTCTTATTTTAGAACGATGAAAATCCTGACGTCTAATTGGTCTCCGAAAGTGACATTGCATTGAAAGAAAAAGATGAAGAAGGGGCTAAACGGTAGCAGTGGAAAGATTTCACATCACGAATATATATAAAGTGTGTCCGGACGACCCTGGAGCAGTTTAGATTTCTCGATCTGCAGGCTGGCAAAAGTAGGGTATTCTCTCACCTTACATGCCCATTCGAGAACTGGCAATACACATGCTAACCCCCTCTTTTTTTCGCTTTTGTATGCCTTCGTGCAGGAGCTAAATTGAGACGTAATGATTAAATGGCCTCGTTCCCTTCACCGTAGCAGCAGCAGCAAAAGCCGCCAGCTCTGCCACGGTCACCGCCCTCGAAACACTTCAGTTTAGATTGAAACATCTTTCCTTCGAT
The DNA here is from genome assembly GCF_002532875.2 of Varroa jacobsoni. Classification (NCBI taxonomy): domain Eukaryota; kingdom Metazoa; phylum Arthropoda; class Arachnida; order Mesostigmata; family Varroidae; genus Varroa; species Varroa jacobsoni. Next base: position 5,066 of record NW_019215600.1, on the reverse strand, counting down.
GTCCGCTGTCATACATGTAGCTACACTTTCAGTTCCTATTTATGTGAATTAATTCTTTGCTCACGCATCCGTGTCACAAACGGATATCATTTTCTAACCGACAAATCGCTCCGTGTCTTAGTCGAGTGCAAGCTATTAACACCATAGGTACAGCTGTCGTAGGCTGCAGCCAGGAAGAGCTTAGGTCTGCGTTATCCTGTAAGGTCGCCATTTCTCGACGCCCAGCGAGCTTACTAACGTGTCGCATTTTTTCAAGCAAAAATCGAGTCAAACTAAGGCAATTGTGGGTTACTTTTTCTGTTCGTTGAGAGATAGCCTATTCACCGAAGGTGGTGCTGCTGACGACAGCCGCAGTAGGGGGGCAACCATGGTAATATTAGCCCTTCTCAAGGTTGAGTGTTGTGCGACTCGACCATAAACTCAGCAATACAGTAAGGCTTGTCGAGACAGGACAAAAAAGGAGCGATAGCACTGCAAAGAAAAAGGTGCCCTACGATATTTTAACTGTTTATCAATGAACGCTATTGGAGAGCGAATGAAATCTGCCGCTTAGTTTGACGAAATTAGGTGTATATGCCGAACTTGACAACGTTGTTAAGACGAATAAAATTACCATTCGCGCGGATGCAACGCTTAAAATTAGCCAGGTCTGTATAAAATTTCCTAGGCCATGGATTGCAAATTAGGCAATTTTTGTTCTTACAATATAGCTTCGACTCTGAAGAATGGAGCACTACAGAGATAGAGCATATGAGTGTGCGGCCCTTCATGTCGTGGTGCCTGCGTCAAAAGCTGACCACGTCTAATAAGCGTCCTAAACTTCACACCTTATAATCCCACTTACTATCATACTACTAAGGCAACTAGCATATAAAAACGCAAGTTCTCGTACACACTTGCATATCTGAAATTGTAAGTACAACAGCGGCTGCAAGCCACGTTTTTCCATCTCCGAATAAGGAATCAGCTGATCGATATTCAACAGAGCGGCACCTTTCAACAATGTTCGCACTTTACGCTGCTTTTAGTATTTATCTTGCGTTACGGTAATCAGATTAGCAGCAGCGTCAGTAGCTCGGCAATTGGTCTGTCTGGTGACTCTTAGACGAATGTGTGGGACTAATGTAATCATTTCCATTGTCGTCTATGGCATTCGTTTTCTCTATTAAGGAATCAGGAGACAGGCGCGAAATTCCCCTTTTTCCCGAGTCGATCAAGACCGCAGCTAGATTGGCCCCTCTTACATTCTGGCAGGGTTTGCCTTCGTTATATTTTTATCTCGCTTGGCCTGCCACTGGTGGCAAGGCGGGCGCGCTGCCGCTTGCAGTAAGTTCCGTAGAGGTCCCCATCTCTCTTACTCATTGGGTTTATTTTTTATCGTTTCCAATGTTTTACCACCACCGTCAATGCAAGGACTATACCCTTTTAGCTGTGTATAATAATACGTAAAGAGATACCAACGATGCAAAAACTGCTTTTTAATTTCGCGTAAATGCGTAGACGCGGCATCAATAGTCTGACAGAGTTCATATGGTACCACTTAATTTGGCTTTTCCGTCATGCCCCGTAGAGCAGCGTTGTGGTGCATTTCTGTAGGACAGCGAGCATCACCTAATTCTTCCACTTATGTCCGTTACGTTGGCTACGAACTTTGTTACCATAATCTTTCCATTAGACATATAAAATATTAAAAGTAGAACACTGTAGAACTTCGAACTTTCTCTTCTTGGTAGATACGCTTGACTCTAATTCGCCTTGTTTTGACATTTCAAAATTGCTGCAAGTTCTCAGGGAAAAAGAGCCGTCATGTTCATTGCATTATCAGAATTGTGATGGTTCTACGCGGTCCTCTACTAGAGCAGGCTGCAATAGTTGCTTAGGGAAGGGCAAGAATTTTACAGACCTATAAAAAGCACAGACGACCTACGAAACTCCACGAAAGGACTTAAGCTGTGAAGCGGGCAGAGGCCCCACGGTCAAGGAGGTAGGGCGAAGGTCTCCTGGTCACATGTTAGGCCCTACACGACTCTGGAATGGTTAGGAGATTTAAGGGGGGTTAAGGAGGTCCAGAAGATTTTAGCGGGAGTAGACTTCTTGCAGAGCTAACAGATAACTAGCAGAAAGGCGGATACTCGGAACAAGCAACAGGCCAGGCCTTAGAAAGCTAGTAATCGTACCAGAAGGCGATGGTTGACGTAATGGCTACGAGAAAAGGCAGTAAGCTGCCTCGGAATTGAATCTGCTCATGTGAGATAGTGGCTGTTACTCGCCAGCCCGAATCTTGATTCGGGCGGGACCGCACTTTTGGATAACCTAAGAATGACCGAATCCTAAATTCAAAGCGGTACGATCTCCTTTTCTGACGTGTCAGAGTACATTGGCCGGGTTTGGACTGCGTTGTTGATTGTCTTCCTTTTCTTGTCGTTTAGACAAGGTTCTATCGCTAGTTTTTCTCGTTTTACTTCTATTTTTCTCTACCAAAGCAATGCCCACATCTTTGCGATAGTTCTACTGCTGCATAAGTTGTTTGGACCGGACCTAAATCACCAGATCTGAAAAATTTTAATTCGTACTATAACAAGCAGATGTGTATGCTTTTTAGGTGGTTAATAAGGACGATGAAAAAGAGCAGAGGATCTTGAAGGTCTTTAAACCGAAGTTTAGTAGCGGTTATTTCGAGCGGATTTCGTTTGTTGAAGGAGCAACGACTTAAGTCACCTTTTTTTAGGGAATAATACAGATTCTATGTTGGAATTCTATAAAATTAGACGATATTGGGAATTATGTATGTCGTAATGTGATTCTTTACTGTCATATAAGACTGTGTTACCCTTTTCTCATAATACAAAGTTACCAAGCAAGCGTATGAATTCGCCTTTGATTTCAACCCCGAAAGCTGAGTGATTAGGCCCGGAACGTGTAAATATCTCAGTCGAACCGCGTCCGTATCCGCTGCAATCATCTATTCACTAGCTTGTCATTAAGCAACGCTGTATATACCTGTTTACCTCAAACACTAAACTGTAGCCCCCATATTGAGATGGAGGTAAACCAATCTAGTATCCAATGTGTTCAGACGAAACAAATCCTCATCGAAACTCAGAAAAGACGTTCAGGAAGCAAACTATAATACCCTAAATAGAATTTAGATTTAAATCGAACAAAAAAAAACAAGAGACACCTGGATCATTTCCGGAGAAGGTAGCGGCTATTTTGTAAAGCAGCGTGCAAATCATTTGGCCAGGTCAACTCCATCTTTTGAGACGCCTGTTGCAGCTTCTATACCTACTGACCATTCAGCGCCCTTGTATTCTTCGTACTTTTGGCCTGCCATCAACTTGAAACTTAGTTCCGCTGAAGTTCTTTGCATTTAAAGTGTTTAAGCGACGCATTAACGAATTTACACCGACTAATATCACTTGAGAGTTACTATCAAAGAAGTACTTTTGCGGATTTAATAAATTATACTTCGAGGACGACTAATAAGTAGTTTACATCCTGAATTGAAGATACAACCGCGGTGCATAAGGGTTATATAGAATAAAAGTAACCACTCCTACCATATAAGAATCGTTAAAATGTGTGTTTCGTTTTGAACACTGTGTTAAAAACAACTTAAAAAGGTTCAATTCATATATATACGTGTATAAATGTTTACACAAAGTTGTATAGTCCTCAGCAGATGCCGGCTGTTTGTGCCAGTTCCTTAGTTGACTGATCCACCATTAGCAAATAGTTACCGTACACATATCTCGTAAGCGCCTGCTATGCTGATATCAACAACGAGAAATTCTGCATCTCGCTATAAGTTAGTCAACGTTAAACAGATGGAAATGTGCAACAGAAATAGGGCTTTTGAATGCGGAGCTCGCGAGAACCTAAAATAGTTGGCCTTCTCCTTCCCTCTCTATTCATCTACTAACTACCTTATCCTCCAGTATCGAGCCCATACAGAAGGCGGACGACGAGAACACGCCATCCCTATGCTATATATTCATTTGTTTGCAGTCGACGGCTCTGCTCTAGTCCCACACTACTCCTTGTGGGGTAGCGTATATCCATTGAGCCTTCGATGCTAACTCGCTTCCATGTTCTCGCATCATAGATTTGGGCAGATGTCTGAGCTTCGACATGACGTGTGATGCCGTGTTCCGTTTAGGACAGGATTGGCGAACCAACGATACTAGAGAGTCTACGTGTAAACTCTGTGTAGGATCCAGATAGTTGCTGTGGATCTGTATGCACGCAGGCAGGAATCGGTTGCTAGCGTTGTTAACTACGGCCAGGTGCTCAACAAGTAACCGCGATATTATAGCATGTGTAGTCACACTTCTAATAATAGTGATGGAAGGTGGTGATGAGATAACAGCTTGGGGATGCAGTAAGACAAACCACGGTAGGCAACGAGTACAAGAGAAGGTGCCTGGCAGCCACTGGTTGGCGGTCCCCCTTATAGACAAGTAGAAAGGTCAGAAAGTGTAAGAGAGCGAGAACGAAGGCTCTATAAGCTTCTAACTGCACCAGCTTCTAAATGCACCAAACTTCTGATACTTCCGCGACTGCTGCTACGGCAAGCGCGACTTTTCTGGCGCTGAACAATGTATAGCTAGAAGTTGATAACTGAACAAAGACAAATAACAAATGACTTTTGCGCTCACTAAAAAGATGAGAGAAGCACAATAAAGCATCATTCTTTGATGACATATTGGTGCCTCAACATTTAACATCAACAGCAGCATCAGTAGGCTCAAGTTAACTTTTTCTCTACAGTTGTTTTGCAGAGCAAGCAGCCTATTCTCCTGCCTTTCATAAAGAGGCCGGGAAATGCAACTTCAGCCAAAGAAAACTGCTATGAATGATGGCACACACAACCGCAGTTAACTTTAGTCTAAAGCGAGCAGTATTACTACTTGTATGAGATTCGTGACGACGATCGTTGCCTCTAAAAAAATGGCAAAAACCGAGTAATCTGAGGCGAATAAGCTTGATCGTAGTATTAGTCTACACGATGGCTTCCTATTGCATGGCTGAACTGGTAAGTGAGTTTGGTCGCTGAAGCCGTCGCT
>NW_019215599.1:0-8832 GCF_002532875.2 Varroa jacobsoni | reverse complement strand
CTCCGAATTCGTCTTAGACCTAAGCGTATTTTCTGCGTGCCGCAGCTACACAGATAAACATTGATTTTACTTCAATTTCTCAACGTTCTCCTTTCTGCTAAACTATTCCGCCTTGGCGTTCATACCTTACTTTCTAGCGCTCGATTTTATTTAGTGGCACCGCAAGATGTCTCCCAATATAGCAATGCACCGCATGAAGGATAGCAAAAGTATGAGACGGCGAAAGAAATGGGCGAAATGCATTGAGATGTAGAGGCGTTCCATACTCATTTCGCCGTTCTCAGATGGGGGAAAATTGATCCTTTGGACCGATCAAAACCAATTAACCGACGCCAGACTCAATGCCATATTGCTCTTTTTCAACGATTTCATCCCAATTTTCTGGCCAACCAGCGTTGACCGGGGAGGACGGTATATTTTCTCGTCTCGAATGAAGCAGAAATGCGAAACTAAATAAGTTAACGAAAAAGCTATTGTCAGATAGATGTCAAGGGACGTTGGCGGGTGTTCGTGATGACCAGCGTTTCGCTGCACCGAGGTGCTAGTCCTCTTAGCTGTTTTGAAGTCCTCCCCTGGTCGTGTGAAAAGGGCGTACGCCTAGTCACATGCACCCATCAGCGATTCAGCTTGCAGCCGGCAATGCAAAATATTCGAGCTTGCAGTAAACACCGCGCACACCCTTCGCAGACACGACAGATTGACAACACATTGTCGATTGTCCACAAGGAAACACCAATGCGAAGCAAGCCAAGACAATAAGTACGAGATCGACGAAATCATCCAATGATGACCAACTTGATGCTAAACGGACCCACAGCACACCGCACCATGAATGAAGTCGAAGCTTCAAATGGAAGAAATCATCAACAAAAACTGACAAGCCAGCTGATCAGCTGCTAGACGTTTGCCGCCGAGATTCTTCTACTAAACCTCTGATAATGATATCGGGCATACGATTAACTTGGCTGATTGTTACGATAGATATATCGACTACTACATTGTATCCATTCGGAACTAATTGGCAGATACCTATGAAATGGCCTTTTTGGATAGACAAAATGATCACTGTCGAATGTCAGTCAGACTGAAGTTATCGCCGGAAACGCATAACGGCATCGATACCAACTTGTAACACATCTAATATCTAATGGAAGGGTCAGTTTAAAAATGAGTATCTGTAACCCTTAACAGATTTCTTTGTACATTCGTACTTCACCATTGCTATCAGGCATTTAATACTACCGAATAAATGGACATAAAAACCAGGAACGCTTATGCGCGCATGAGCACACTCATACCGGTCGATGACTAGATGCCGTTACGTAATTGTCCATCTTGCTTAAAATCGTCGTGCAAGGTCGGGCCGAAAGAAACCTTTTTTTCTATGAGCTTTTGCACATGATGTGTGTTGTCGCCTATGTGTTGGTACGCAGCAGAAATGCGATCCTGGTTATTAAAAAAAAAAAAAAAAAAAAAAAACATGTGCAAGAACTAACAGGAAAGGATCAAAATCGACAGGAATGGAAAATGCGATACATATATCACATGAACGATACAATTACGATCGGAGTATTCCTCACATCTACTGCTGATATAACTAAACAGAGGGAAGCAGTGAGATGGGACGACCAATCGTGAACTATGCCGAAGTTTTTTAACTACCCTTTACGACCGTAAAGCCTGCCGTAGAACGGCAAAAGATGGCTAAATGTGAAGTAACTTTAATGAATATAAATAAACTAATTGCAACTCATCGGCGATGCTGCACGTCCGCGACCTAACGGCGTGCATGGACCATTTCGTATCTCGGTACGTGGCCCCCTAGCACACCAAAGACTCGGCAACACCATGCGGTACTATTTAATAGTCGATGAAAAAACGCGAGGAGTTCGCTTTCGTTATTATGGAGGGCTACGGCCGAGATCACCAGAACAACTTTGTTTCGCGCACTTTTGCAGCCGCTTAATATCCCTACCCCATAGGCAATTGACATGCATTATTATTACGACTCAGCTGCTAGGCAACCTGCACTGATGCGGTAAAGGCATAACACAATGATAAACAAAAAATGATGACAAATGGCTTTATGAAGAGTACATACATAAAAACAACAGGCGTCCTTCATCAGTATGTATAAACAACTAATGCATTTAACATATACGGTTCTACGCGTAAATATCACTCACAGCGCGCCTACGGACATCGACGCTTGCTAGTCATCATAGCTGGGCTTTAACTGTGTGAAAATAAGGAAAATCGTTGATCACATACCACATAAAATGAAGGTGCCACAGATGCTATACGATACAATGTACGCCAGTCATTACCACCCTAACAACTAACAGCCAGCAGCCATATCGCAAATTGACAAATATCATCACACGATAAACAACCTGTCAGCTAAATAAGCCAAGCAACCGAATCCTCAACTAGGGCTCATGTTTAGGCGACCCACTAATTTGAAAGGTGTCAGAGATGACAGGCGTCTTCCGTTCAAGAGTCATAGAATACTTCAGTGCGTAACGACGAGCCTGCCAAATCTCTGTTCGGATCAAGGTGGTTTCCTTGTTCATGACGCCAGAGACGATTGTTCGGTTGACTTCTCGGTGCGATCTTCTCAAATCAGCCATCCGACGAAGTTTATCTTCAGCCATATGCCAGCAGCTTCTATCTATCTACTTCTACACAAAAATACTCAACTAACCACACTAACTATTGAACGCTACGTACAACTATTAACCAACGCAAAAACAGCGACTATGACAGGTCCTTACCTGTCCATTACCGATCAAAAAACCAAAAAGACAAGCATTCAACCATATGCCAACCGTTAAGACTATATTCGTTGTTACTAAAGCGTATCTTCCAGCCACAAGAAATAATACGTCACTGTACATACGGACATCAACTCAAGAAAACGTTCAACTAACTACGTCGAACTTAAGAACCAGCAGCAGCAGCAGCAGCAGCAACAACAACAACAACAACATGCTTTACAGAATGAAGAAAGTTCGTAAATAAGTGCTATAATAATAATAACAGTAATAATAAAAACACACGATACGACGCATCGCTGGCACAGTCAGCGAAACTGAGCCAGACAAAATGACGAAACGTTATTCACAAAGGACAGCATCTCTCATCATCACAAAGGACTACGCAAACAATCAGCAACAATATACCGCCACGGAATATTATAATAGTTAGTAATCATTATCCATACGTACACTGTACAAACGAGTGCCATCCAGGACAGACGACTCGCGTCGTAGATCTGCCGAGACAAGGCGAGAACGTCTACCCAAACAGATATTCACTGAATAGTTTTTGTTATAACTGTATTGCTTTGTCCTACGAAATCGCAACACAGACTCGACAATACTTGCTAACCTAGTTGGAAGACAAAGGTGATGGCAGATCTTCGCTTCTTCAGCGGGAAGGTTTGAGTAACAGTGGGCAAAGTACAGGAACGACAGACGAAGCAAATGACCTCAGGAAGATTGCACAGAGAGCACGATCATACGAGAACTCTTTCTAGCTCCTAATAATTTCAACACTGGGCTTTAAGTTCCAGTATTTGTGGGCAGAATTTTTTCTCGTTCAGATAGAGCTTTGGAAGAGAAGCCGAAGACACTAAGCAAACGAGCGCGACAGCGCCACACGATCCGAGGTCCGACTTATTCTTGATTAGGATACACAACTCGTATAAGGAAAAACCGAAACCTAATACCTTATTGGCGCCAGTTCCCTATCAATATATAATACAACTGTCGACTCTTATCTAGAATGTGCCACCTAAATCGATAAACAAACGACATACACACACAAACAAGATCTCTAGAGACAACGTATATCTAACCTCTAAAAATTCTGTCGAGGAGTAAACATGCCTTGTACAGCAACGCAGGCCGATCGCAGCTCCTCTTGGCTGTAAACAGCTAACTAAGACGCTGAAGCACAAAAGACAAACAGCCATGCCGTGAAGCTCAAGTAAAAAAAAACCGTTATTTACAAGCCATCTATTAATCTCAGCATCACCTCATCCTATAGCAATACCACACACAGCAGCGGTATACAAGCAACAATCAAAATCAATTCATCGATCGTAATAAGGGTGACGATGACGATTTCAAAGTTAATCAATGTATTGTAAAATCAAGACAGAAACTCGAAAAGATGGGCAATGTATTTTCGCTAGAATCGGAAGAATAACTCGTCAGGCTATAGCAGCGGAAACCTATCAACACTTCACCGATACTATATCTATTAATACTGCTTCTTCTATGTACATATATTATCATTATAAGATAATGATACGTTCACGAATCACCATGAATGAATAAGTGAACGAGGAGAATCTATTGAGATGATCGATCGCACCCACGGACTGAAACGGGGGGAAATGCAAAAAAACGTTATTCGATAAACCAACGAAATTAAACAATGTTTAACTACCCCGTTCCAATTGTCACTATTCGTGAAAACCAGGAACAGACGTCGTCCCGTGAGGCTTTGTACAACAACGTCACAACGATTGCTGTGCGTATGACGAAAACGAATTTTTCGCACTTTAGCAAATATCAGATAATAACAATCTGAATTCAATAACGAGTCTTACTGTCCCTGTTCAGAGATACGACACAACAACAGCCTAGGAAGAGCAGACGAACTCACAGCACAGCATTATGAAAACCGAAAGAAAAACGATAAGGCCATCACAAAAACACTAGCGCCATCATGTGATTACGCGTTCGTAAAAGAATGATAAAACCAGTAACGAGTGAACCTCTTGTCCCGTTAACTGTCTCTGTCTCCTCGATGAAGACCTCAGGGAGCATGGGCCGTCACGTCGCCACTGGTAATTATCAATACTCTTCGAGGAATGAGGGCGTCTAAAGCTCCTGACGCGCAAGAACTTCCTTGGCCCCCAATGGTAGGACGCTGGCGTTCGGTGCCTCTAAAGCTATCACGTAGAACAATTCACTCAGCCCAACGTTGTGGATAACTCTGCGACAGAACTGACATAGAACTAGTATAAATCGATACAACAAACGACTGATGCATATATGGCCTTACAGATGTAAGTGCTTCACTTTTAAGCAAGCAATTACGTCTATCATATCAGAGTGAACTAGATGGCTACCTGCTATTTAGCAAGTGGACAATATGGTTCCGAACGATTACATTGAAGATCATCCCGCGTTCGAGGCACTCTGCAACGCATATATGCCACTAATTACTGAATCGACAACATAAAGCTACTATGGAGAATTATAGAAAATTATCATAACAGGCAATGAATAGGAATTGTGACTGCCGCCCTGGCTAGACTACTTGAATCTGCCTGGAAGAGAACTAAACGATTCCGCCAGCCGTTTAAACAGCAAGGTACTACATAAACTAGTCACTTGGTTCGACCTTGTTGCCATCGAGCCCCTCGTGAACAGCGATTCCAACAGCTACACTATAGGGAATAACACCGAAAAACAACAAAACATCTAGGATACGAGTTGAGAAGTAGAATACAAATCAAGTGCACAATATAATTAAGCAAATGTTCGCGCTAGACAACGGCAGCTGTTGAGAACTTTGAACGTGACAAACGAGACCTGGTCGTATAATGGTCCTCTCTCTCAACGTTTCTAACCGCTGATGTGTCAAATGTGATCTTCGAGTGAACTGCGTTAGGCAGTGTGAGAGATAGAAGAATCCACGCACTATTGACGGCATACACATAAACACACATTAAGTATATCGTTCCTTGAGCTTGAGAGTGAACCCTACAGCGGAGGTGGCCGTTATGTGCATATATACATAATAAACTATACAAAATATAAGTAATAATACACAGACACACATATATGTGTAATCATATACAGACAGATAAATAGATAAATGAGTGCCTATCTCACCGTTGCCGCGAATATGTTGTATGCGATTAAAAAACAGTGTAACAAGTAGAAATGGGAAAACATACGGGAGGGAACACCTGTTGTAATGGCCTCGTTGTCAGGAGGCGTGATCGAAACTTGGCAGAGGTCTTGCCCTGAAGTCCGGGCAGCCTACTCTTACATGAGTCTCTCTCACTAGTCTATGCAACCCCTCTACGACCTATAAGCTAACAATCGCATGCGTACTATAATATGCAACGAGTGTGGATATGCTGGACACATAAAACTGATGTACATAGGTTGTTCAGAGCGTTCGAGTAACGGAACAGGCAGCAGAGCAAAAACAACGGATGCATGAAGGCCGCGAGCCAGCCTTCTCGAGCGAGTTCGAGGTCCGTCCTTTGCACTGTCTGCAAAGATGGTACGATAAGCGACCTGACAATAGTGCGTGCCATTCAGACTTGTTGCACGGTAGCAGAGCTAAAGACGTCCACAGGAACTGCAGCGTTGTCAGATGGACGCGAAGTTAAGCATCAGCGTAGAGGCTGGTTCATGGGGCTAAGAACTAGACTCAATAAAGTCACATGAAGGCATCCCGTTTCCGCTATTGGCGAAAGCCGCACACAAGGGGGCGGCTATACGCATTGAGCGCGTAGTACGTAGACGAAAACGGCATATTATGAAAAAAAGCACAGCCAGCTCCCAAGAAATGCGTAGGTACAAAGCAAACTGGCGCGGCGGTGCTACGCCACTCCGAGGTTAGTGACACACAGCGCAGTGATCATGAAGTACAAGGTGATGCCAGCTCAGGGAGCCGCTGAGTCACCTGACGATGCGCTGTTGGATGCGTGACATAAGAGAAAACTAGCATCTTTCTCAAGAGAGAATGATGGGTAAAAAAGAATACCGTGAGAACGTAAATTCACTAATTCGCGTCGTTTAGCGAGGAGGTCTCTAGCAGAAGCGCTCAGAAAATGCCGTTCTTGCCCGGAATAGGAACATCCGACAGCACGATGGCCACCGCCGCAGTAGGACAATGTGGTTGTAACATTGCGAGAAGTAATGATAATACGAACACGAACCACCATTGACTTCCAGTGCTACCACATCTCTACCGCCTACTATTCATAGTAGTGTTAACATAACGACTGCTCTATTCGAGTCCTAACACACAGACCACTCTATTCTATTCTATATCATCGAAAACATTAAAGCTAGAATAATGACATGGAACTAGATTCATCCCTCACCGATGTCAATGAATCATACAGAGGAAACCTGTGCAAGTTAAACGACGAGCTTGAACCCAGCGACGTTCCGCAGCTCCACACCACTTTTGGTAGCAAATATATATAATAACTCTAATGGAAAAGTAATGTGACTCAGTCTTCGCTATTCCAGAAGGACAAACACGAGTCCGACTGAACCGGAAGCATATATAATGTGAAAAAACAACCTAGATAATAATGGTGTTCTATATGTAGTTAAACAAACTACAGCTAGGGAGAGAAAACGATGACACAATATTGGGTCGGTTGACTGAATGAGACACGCTATTATAATAGCGAAAAGTAAAGAATGGATAAAAATCTAGTACATGCAAGAGAGACAGCATGGTATATACTACGACTATAGCCTACTGATGACGAAACTAACACAAGCTACAACTGATGCGTATGGAGAAAGGTTCTCGTACCGCGCATGTTTATTCTACGAATATAATTTGCGCCTGACAATCGATGGAAATTGCTTCTACGGAACGCTATTGTTACAGTATCGCATAGGGTCTCTACTTCAATACCTATGATGCACGAACGCATAAAATAATTATGCAGAAAAATGTATACAAACAAACACGAAACGTGTCGTCGTCGTCGTCGTCGTCGTCGTCGTCGTCGTCGTCGTCGTCGTCGTCATCATCATCATCACTAATGCTATTTTATAGCTACGATTAAATAGTGTCAATGAGGAAATTAAAGGACAGGACATATGAAGAGGTACTCCTCAATCAACAAAAACATACAAACAAAACAGAGCTAGAGGATAGGCTTGACAATATCAAATAGCTATCACTTCTTCTAATTATAATAATTACGTAGATATGATCGACAGCATTATTATGAACCGTACCCCTAATGTTTTCCGTGTCTACTTTTGAACGATTCGCATCCACGCGCCGGAGGCAACACAAAAGTTGACTATGATCGCACTGCTACGAACTTTCTTTGAGAGAGCTAACCGTGTGCGTCACACGTACGGATTTAAAAACGGTAACGGCAAAATGGTTTCAATAGCAGATGAAATCGTTTTGACCGAAAACTATAGAAAAAAAAAAAATAGATTTGGGAATCGTATCGCCTCGCCATTTGTGCTGGCAACGAAAAATGTAACGTACCAGCGTCAGGAAACTCAATGACGCTACATCATATACCTAGACGGTACAATCAGCAGTTCTTTTGGGCTGAAACACCGATGACATCAACCACTGACCTAGGGAAACTAATACCCAATGCTAATCGTTATAAGGTTATTAGTCACACCTTCGAACCCCGTACAGTATCAGCGATACATTTGATGCTGACTAACGTGGCAGGAGATCGCCAAAGAGCAAAGTCAAAGCCAGATAAATAAGCCATATGGTGTAGCATATATTAATATAAGCACGAAATACCTACATATGCCCTATACTAAACTCCCTGGAATATTCCATATGTGCAACTCTCGGTTGCAACACCTCGACAATAATATTGCGGCTAAGACACGATAGAACCCTCTTGAGAATCTACTCATGTTCAAAGAGCTGTACTCGCTAAGCACTGAACATATTCGAACTCGCATTCAAGTAGGCCAAACAGGACAACTAAAAAATCCTTTAACTACATGCACGCTTATTGCATGTAAGCAGGGCGCATATCAATCATGGCGCAGCTCTAACCATATA
>NW_019215598.1:0-8832 GCF_002532875.2 Varroa jacobsoni | reverse complement strand
AGAGCCCACAAGAGTCTCGTATCTATCGTTCATGTGATCTATCCGAGGTCATCCGGGTCAATGTCTCCAACTAATCGGAGCACGTTACAGCCCTTCTGTTGGTTGTCTAGTTGTTAAGTGAAACTATCCTTAACCTAAACCGCTTTCGTTCCAAAGGTGAGCCTTTTCATCAGGAGAATCACTGCAGTCACTGATGACTGTTTCGCCATCTGCAATGTGACGATTAAAGCTGTATATGCGCACCCCAATGGACTAAATGATATCGTACTCAGTAAATCTGTTCTGTTCTATAAAGCAAATATGTTAAGAGAATAATCAGATAAATTATGTTTATAAACGATATTTAATAGTGAGTGTTTCGTGACTGTCTTACGATCCGTGGTCGAAGGCTTCGAAGATTCGGCAACCTCACCAGCGTAAAAGACACAAGCTAATTAGTTAGTGAACAGGCAATTCAGTCTGGATCATTTATGTACTGAATGTAATCCCAGGAGAAAGCCACATGGCTGAGTAACTAACTAGTAATAACTTTTAATAGTTTCAACTTGTATTTTCATTATCGATATTCTGTAATAATCATACGAACGTAGGGATTGGTTTCTGTGTTGTTCTTTTAATGCCCCGCCCGATTTTTACGCCTCGGCTGGCATGGTCGCTCGCCACCTACTAACTATAACCTCACTTTGAACTTCTCCTCGCAATGACCGTCCGCAACTGTCCTATTTATTTTCTCCTCACTCCACTGGAATTTGCAGCGATGGGTCTGTCACTTCTGCGATTTACGTTCATCCGCTCAATCGCTATCCCTACGGATCGGTTCCTAATCCTCTATAGGACCCTGCTCAAGTGTAAATTATTTCATTGAACATAAAGTTGAATCAGAGCTGGCTGATAGAGTAGAATGTTGCCATATGTCGGATACAGTTTCATGTTCTACATAATTTAACGAATGTTCTATGGGTTTTTTCTGGTACAGTTGCCACTGCGCGCAAGTGTAGTATGCGCACTCAGAGGAAACTCTTTGCAAACTTATCTCTAGCCTATGTATAGCAGCGAGAATCGTCGTTAGTAGCATTGGTATTTTGATTATCATGCTTTAGCCAGTGTTTGGTGATTCGAAACAATTTTACTGCTGTTCCTCCGCAGTGCGCGGGGTGCATGCGTTACCCCTAGGACCCAATTTGTATTCGTTTACTAACGGTTCACAGCCGTTGACAACGTTAAGCGCTATAGCAGTATTGGCATAACATCAAAATTTGTCAATAAACCCAGGGTATCAAAATGATCACATTGCCGGAAACCTTTTAGAACTGCTGTGACCTGTTTACGAGCTTCAGAGCCAGCTAGGAACGACACGCCTTCAGACCTAATTACCCCCTACGACAGCAATCGCTACCGGCACGACGATAGGGTGAACATTAGCCGTCACAAACTGCCGATAGTCGTTCAAATCATGAGCAAGCAAAAGTGAACGCGACAGCTCGATCGAGCTTTATCGTTCTTGAAGTCAATAAGCGACAAACAAATTGGACAGGAAGTGATGCTTCGGTGGAACTGAGAGTCAGAGACACCTACTCGTTGTCACTAGCCGAAATCTTAACGCTTGGACGCCGACTCGGAGTAAATCAGCTAGTTGATTGGGTAACTGTCGTAGTTAACAACGAGTCGTTGTTACCGTCCGACAAAAAAGAAGAGCCAACTCAATAACTTGAAAGATCAAGACCAGAAGGAGAGACGCGTCGTTAACGTATATCATACTGTTCAACATAGTATAAAGTTATTGGTCGATCTGCTAGCTGCTTGAGTTATCTGGCTACAGACGACGAAAGTGTGTCTATCCAGCGATTTCCCTAGATATCATAGGTAAAATATCTACTGAGATAGAGTCGAAGAAGCATTTGTTCGACACTGCCCCAGCTCAATTAAATTTGAATAACAATAGCTCCTACCGATAGCTTTGGCAACGTTGTGAGTCGTGCGATCTGCGAGATCATGGATCAGCGAATTAATAGTAGCTTCACTAACAGTCTTTCAGTTCGATCATTTGCTATCTCTGGTTAACGCCTGTGTATTTGCTGGCAAAATCTCAGCATTGCGTACGCAGCGTCGGCACACGTCGCCTATGGACACCGTGTCCACTTGACGCAGCCATCGTCTAGTCTTGCCCAACTTCTATTACCACTCGTACATTGCAACCGTACCTACGAACAAGCGGATACAAACGCTGGGCGTCGGGAAGTTGTGTAGGCGACGACGACGACGACGACGACGACGCCATCAAGAATATCGTCATCAAAAACGCGAGAGCAGAAGCCGCGATAACATAACCGGTAGCAGAGGGCAGACAGCCCTGTTCAAAGCAGGCGAGCGAAGGCTAACGTTACAATGGGGCAGCAACACGAGGATCGACAACAGCAAACGGACCTTCCACCCATTGTGGCCGGCGCTGAGCATTTCGTTGATTGTAGCAACGACAACGGGATCAGTAGCAGCTACTTTCAGCGGCAGTTTGCCGTGCCTCGACGGTAGTCTAACAGTAGTAATCAAGCCGACGAGGGTTCCCCACAACGACAATATTTGCTTGCTAACGGTTCCCAGTACAATGGAACGGGGTGCGACGGATTGGGCCTTTCACTCTCGTTACATATATTTGTGTTTATATAGATATATATATATGTATGTGTATTACGTTACATGTATTTACCTGCATGGATTGTTGATTGCACGCTGTCAGTCTGTGTCGTCGTTTCGCAGAATAGGTGAACGCGTAGTGTGTTTGTCTAGATGTGGATCATGTCTCGTTTTTACTGGCTGTCCTAGGCATCAACATGGACGAGTACGAGGCAGATAAATGGAAGTGATCAGAGGGAGGAACGCTGGCGATGATCACGCCGATATTCAACGACGTCAATTTTTACCAATGAATATACCGATTGTGAGTCGCTTACGATTACACTTATAATATAGATAAGCGCATACAGATGAAGATAAACAGCGAGAGGAGAAAGGGGATGGAGGCTGTCTGGGCCTTAAATAGCATCAGGCGTTTATCTATATCGAGAGTTTGTTCGGACATGCACGAGACCACCCGTACCACCACGGCGGAACTTCGACTGTTGTAAATCGACTATGATTTTTTTTTTCTGTACTGTTATAAATCGACAGGGAAGACAGAAAAAAGATTTACTATTTTTCCCTATTTTTCTATAGATGTCCCTTTGGAAGTTTCAGTTGCGAAACGAACGCAAGAACATGAACGTTCATACATACACGTTTGTACATGGTATAATTTTTAACAGATATTTCTGTGGAATATATTTTATAAATAGATAATGCATTTAGGGATAATTCTTGAGAGCAGTGGTTTTCTTTGACGGAAAAGAAGCTAAATACACACATGAGCTGTGGCGGCCTTTCACAATAAATGCGGCTAGTACTTAAGCACGCTGTCGTCCTGAACAATGGACCTCAACACGTTCACATGCGTTCCCTATGACCTAACCTCGTAAAGAAAAACGTTTAGCAGCCACGTTTTTGGATTGTGCGTATAAATTTGAATGAAGGTGTCCATCGATCACACATCCCGAAGCAGCCTATAGCCCATAGGCGGGTTACCTAAGACCACCTGCCTGCTACTGCTAGCGCTGCTGTTATATAGAAATGTCACCGGCGATATAACGTGTGGCAGTTTTTGCACTAGTCAATCGTTATTCTTAGAAGAGATTCCAAACGCGTTTAGTTGGTAATATCCACTAGACTCCGGTCGCAGTTTTCACTCAAGCACGTCTACTTTCAAATACGAGGTTTCATCCTAATCTGGTAATAGATTGGTATTCCGTAAGTGATTGCCTTTAAATCCCACCTCCTTGGCCGTTTTCGGTACCGTGTCCCAATGAATTTTCACTATGAATCGACGGCGGCACTTTGCAGGACACGAAAAGCCCTTCCAGAGCTAGTTGAATAAATCGATTACGAGCTTTTATGTTTAGAGCATAAAAATAAGTGATTTTTCACGCGGATCATGACCATATCAACAATAATTACAAACAAACAAAATGAAAATAGACTATATAAACAGAACCCACAAGATTAGGGGATGCTAAGATTACGATGACAAAATTGTATCGTTACGGCTATAATTAAATTCATAAAAAAAAATGTTTTCGACTTTTATGTGCTAGTCCGAGTAGCGGCGACCTTCAGTAAATATTATATTGAATTTGATCACTAGAGCAAGGATTCCGTTACAAGTAACGATTAACACTAGAACATATATATATGTAGGTAATTCTTGGCAGAAAAGCGGGTGAAATCTCCGTTTCGTTAATCTGTTCCCTATAGTACGATGCCACTAGAACAAAACGGAAAAATCCAAACAATGGACGATTTTTTCGTAGTCGTTCATCAGCTCACACTGATCTGCAAGACGAGTACGTTAAGTCCGCGTACGTTGAGCACGTGCTTAACGTACGCGGAAGTTTGCACGACAGACTGAGTTACGTACGTTACTCATTCGTTTCCAGCGTATGCACAACACACATATAACGTATCAAGAAATAGTATTGCAACTAAAAAAAAATGTTTTTTTTTATAGGTCCTCCAATTATACTTGATAGCGCTGTATTGGTCTAATTCAGATGTAAACGTCCAGCCACCGTTACATTTAACGCGAAACATTTGGTGCACTGTAAACAAAATCTGCTATTTTTTCTCTTGACAATTACGCCTCTGGAATGAAGTTCTGTTACATCATTCACAATGAGCAAATACAACACCGATGTAGCCATTTATCCAAGTAAATATTCGCAGCACGGCCTTAACGGCATAACAAACAGTGACAAAGCAATTTGCTATAGTCATTATTACCACCATCGATACGTGCCGATATATTTGCAGAGCTTCATAGGCACGTAGAATGAAGGCGAGCGGTTAACAGTAACCTATCTGTGGTTACGTATCGGCTTCGGGTATACTCTAGAAAAATGAAAAATCGCCGCTGACGGCGCAGGAACTGCCGCGTGACAGTAGGCGAGCGTTGGTCGGCTGAATTTCAGTATTCAGTCCTGAATCGCTGGAGATTTCGCACTCTGGTCACTAGGCCGTCTTAGGCTTAGAGGCTTAAAGGGTCGTCAGTAAGACCCTTGGAACAGTGCTCGTATATGTGTGTGCAGCTTATGAAGCCACAGCCATCGAGCAACACTGAGCTGGAGGGCTGAGATCAGACAGAGAATTAAATTCATATCTAAAATATATGTAACACAACTCCATGACACGCTTATTTTGCCCACTACACGCTACCTACAACCCCATAGACTGATATGCACAACGTTGAATCGAACCTAATTAGCGAACATCGTTATTGTACGTCTACCTCTGAGGCTGGCCGATCGAAGCAACATGGCTCAAAACGAAGACCTGTTACCGCCTTTGTATAGTTGTGAAAGCTATTCCGCTACTGCGCTGACTGTAGTCCGTGGAATATGTGGGTCGCCGTAGGCCTTGTTAATGGCTGCAAGTTTTCGAATTCTAAAGGGACAGTACATGTGGACATGAGAACGGATGTTTTTTAAGCTTTAACCTAACATCCGGCTAGTCTGATTTTACCTTCGATACAACGCATGCTTAGCCAACATGAATATCAGTCAAATTTTTTTAGCCAACCTTGCTCCTAGCGAGAACATAATTTTGTCTTTAAGCGCCGAGTCGAAGGTTGCCTTAAGGTCAACGGATACATGAGCAGTGCTCTCTCCTTACGTCCGCCATCAGAATCCGGCACGTTGCTCCTGTAGGATGTCTGTAGGAACACATCTCCAAATAACTGTTCAGTTGTCTAGTCGGTACGCCAGAGAGTTACTTCTCTTCGTCATTGCCTACCATGGATAGAGCCGGTTTTTCTTTAGAGATCACCAATAGAGTAGCATCTCTCCACTGGGCTAAGAGTTGGCCAGTACGTAAGAGTTTATTAAAGAGTGCCGTCGAGCACGGGGCCAGAAGCACAGCACATCTGAAATGTTTGTTGCGGACCCTACCTGGACCGTCAGCCTTTCGGCTGCGTGGGCGCCCAAGGCCGAGTTTTAGCTTCCACACTATAGGTTTGTTGAAGGGTATCACGTTGTATTGAGATCCCCTTTTGCTACGCCACTGAGCATCGTACGTAGTATCGTATCACTTGGCGCAAACGTCTTCGATAAGCGATTTATAAGGGATATGGAGCTCAGCAGGTAAAACGCTAGACTGCCCCGGAGCGTGTGACGTTCTACATCGACGCTCGAACGAGTCTTCTACCGCTCAAGGTATTACTGCATTTACGATGCGTTTGTTTTTCGATGGCTTGTGTCAAAATATAGGCTAAAGCGTAGAATTTAGGCTGTATCTCGGTCATAAGCTTAAGAACTAACTGGGCTCTCTAAACAAAGCTGCAAACATAGTTGAATCACAGGCTATGCTTCTGGGGAAGACGAAAAATACTGGATTGCAGACTGCAGAATTTCAATCGAATACTGCATAAAGCTTCGGCAGTTACCACGTTCAAAACAAAGAGAACCTCGTGGGTGTGTTCCTACTTGTCTACACTTAGACGTGGCGACGGGGCCTAATGTTTGACTGTCCACGCAGGGGCAATTTGGACAGGGATGTGTCTAGTTATTGGTATGTGACCTCTAACGCTTGCGCTTTCTGATAGGCAAATATTTTCACCCTAAAACCTTACCCCATTCCTGATTAAGTTTGTCGCAAAAAAATCGATGGCTGAACTTCCTGCATGTTCTAGGGAGGTCGGTGTTGCGGTGCGATTGATTGGACTGGAATCAAAGCCTGTGAAATGTGAATAGAAGAGTCGTAATGCGGCTCGAGTTCGGCTGGTCAAGGATGGCATTGAAGTCGCCGACAGCGGTCAGAGAAGATTTCCAACCGGTTGACGGCTACAAGACTTAGTCGCTGGCCAATAACGCTATTCTTCACTATAGGCCCGGCGTCAGGTCGCCTGCCTTATGGCTGTGGAAATCCCAGGCGCTTTTATTAAAGCGGCATGGTCCATTGCTTTTCAGTACAGGGCAATGCACAGGTAGCGCGCCAAGGTAAAAGGACTAGTTGCCCAAGTCTCCGTTTACACTATAGCTTCCAGAAAGAGGAGCGCCAGGGTTATTGCCTCCTGCCAGTTTCAGCAAATACATACTAAAAATTTAACTTCAAATGGGAACCATAGTTCGATAGTGTTGTCTTGGATGCCAACATATATATATATATATATCTTCATGAGGATCGTTGAGACTCAATGGAACTTGACAGTGTTAGAATACTTGCTATTTCCACATGCAGTCACAGCGATAAACGTGATCCCATGTTTACATTAGTCATTTTGACACATACATAAACATAATCAATCGTGAAGTTGTTGTCAATATCTGAAAAAACAGCAAGTCATCTTTGACGAATACATTTGTTTGTAACCCTTAGTCATACATAGATGCCTCTTTTGTCGCTCAGTCTATGCTGGTGCTATTGTAATTACCGTAGTTTTTTGCACGGTCAATTTTGTCACTGACGGTCTTTTCAAAAACAGTAAAGAAAGATTTTTCGAGAAGCGCTTCCATCATTTATTTATGAGGATTCTGCACGCGAAGAGAAACATATTTCTATCATAATCAATAATATTGTTCAACCTGACTTCTAGGAGATGCCCGTAACTATTTATGTTGTTATAGAATAGTTAAATAGCGAGCGCTACCATGTTTCTATAAAAGACACCAGAATTATATATGTTCCTACTGCTGATAACATATCACGACACGATTACTCAAGCTTTTCCGCATGTTTACGGTTCCTCGTTAAGTTAGAGGCGTTCAATTCACATAAGAGAAAGTAATGTACATTATCGTTAACTCAAAATAACTAGGAAAGCAGAGAAATAAGAACTAGAACAGCAACCTAAATACTTTTTTGTGAGAGGCAGTCACGATATATTCATCATAAGTTACATGTTGTCTTAGAACTGGCACGCGACATCGTTATGTAGACGTTGTATTTCCTACGCTTTTAATTCATTTCGTATGCTTTCGAGGCTTCTCTCGGGATTGTCAGAGCGCATATACAAAAACACAGCAGTTCTTCGGAATCTCACAATCTGTCACGATGTCATGTTCCCTATATAAAGGACGATCCGTTGTGTTGACGATAATGGATAAGACACGCTAAGTGCCGTACTAACGTCTCGTGGGAGACAAGTTGTTTTACGTCCGTTGATTGACTTGATACGTCTACCTTTCCGCTTACGTGTTACTCCTGTGTACGTAAGCATGATATAGACGTTGCGTGTTTAAATCTGTGGAACGTATTGCGTAAAAAAATAAAGGAAATCTAGCTGAAACAATACGTCTACTATCACCAGAGAGTAAGGCAAATGTATTTAGGGATTAATTGGAATTGTTGCTTCACTAAAGTCGTGGTTCTCAGAGTGATACATTGTATGTATGTTTGCGAACGGCCAGCCTGTCCGCTTACGTTGTGCGTTATCCTTTGGATACATGCGTCATCAATATCCTTATAGCGCCTGGTTTTCGACAGGTATCAATCGGGGCGAAAGTGTACAGAAAACATATAATAACGACTTTTCCTGGACGAATTTCCAATTCTATTCATTGATAGTGTAATGAAGGACAATACAGCGTCCGATGGCGATGTTAACACCGATGTCTGTCCTCACCTCACAGCCAATGTGCTTCGTACGTAAGTTTGTGAAATTCGAGGCCGACAAGTCTATCATGCGTGCGACGACGCATCCAAACGTTATATTCTATATAAACCTCCATGCAAAGGAGTCTTTCCTCTCAATTA
>NW_019215597.1:0-8843 GCF_002532875.2 Varroa jacobsoni | reverse complement strand
CATGAAAGTCGATCTGAAGTTTAGAGACGCAGCAGACTACAAGTAATGACGTAATAAACTCTCTTAGTGGCCTCTTAGTGTCAAGTAGGGTCAATCTGTACCCAAACGTCTTTGTTAGGTCTATTCTGCCCCACCTTTTTATGTAACAACTATAAACACGTGTATTTATCCGGTTTTTTTTCCATTTGGAGTATAAGTTTTCTTGTTGCATCAGTTTTTACTGGCTGATTTTTAACTTGAGGCACCTTAGAGCTTCCGGTTATCTTTAAGCAAAAACTATTGCATGTAGATTGGTCCTACAAAAAGCAACGAATACCGCCTATGCGATCTGTTATTAGGAGCTGAGCTTTCTGAGTTAAAGTTTAATTAATTTATATAATTAAATTCAGGTGCTGCTGTATATACTCTCGTGGTGATAAATCTCAACAGAGGTTAACTACAGATCCGAGCACAGACTACGTCCGATGACGAGAATAACAAAATACACACATACCACATTAAGAACGAAACATTTCACATAATTTATGCCACTGCCGTGACAATCAGTGATAAATATGTGTTTTTTGTGTATAGGTAAGTGTGAGCCTACTTTTGTTTTTCCTTGTCTCCCACTCTTTCTATGACAACTATAGATGGATCTCATACAGTGAGCGAAATATACTCATCTTATTAGTGTTGTTAAAACAAAAAGGCAAAATTACTAAGCAAGTATTTTTCAGACAGATCTATCATATTGCAAGGTAAAAATCCATCGGCATTAGTTCGACTATTTAGCAACGGAAATTATAGAAATGGTCCTTTGGCTGAATTCTTGGCCAGCCATGAAGCAGCCAGGGTAAAAAAGACAGGTACTGGAAATGAAATTGCGTGTCCATTGAAAAGTCAACTCGGAAACGTGACCAGCTTAATGCCAATGATGTTTTTTTTTTTGAATAGGCTGGGGCGAAGGGTGTGCTTCAAAGAGCCTATAAAATGCCAACAGGTGCCTGTCTGCAGGGCCTTTCGATGGGTATACTAAAAATTATTTCCAATACAAGACTTCCTGCCTTGGCCTAGTAATTGGGTAACTTCAAGGGAGGCTTGAAGCAATTTGGATAGCGGAATTCTTCGACTGTCAGGGAAACAGGAGAACAAAAGTAAATATCGAATCTAGAATATGGATAACCTAGAATATTACGAATCTTCGTAAAATAATTTAACAGCTGATTTTTAATGGATTAAAAACTTGAAAGCTAAGTGCTTTAGTAAAAATAAGGCCTAATGATATATTTGCCAATACGCCATGATTGTTATCTGACCAGTACAAGCTGCGCCACCGCTTAGCTTCCGGCTGTGGAATTAGAGGCGATCGGAACAAGCCAACATAGTTCGATATAGTTTTTGCCGATAAAGCTTCGCCGATGAAAACAGGCGCGTCTTATAGCGACGACTGTATTTGTTGGGAAAGCATTTTCATATCTCTAACTATATATCAGCTTAATTATTCTATCCTATTGCACGTACTTCGTACCAATAACTACATAGCTCTCAGCCATAAACAGCTTGTTATTAAAAAACCTACTTCAAATCTTATTACCTGCATTTCGTAGTATTCATTCTGGCTTACTTTTCAATAAGGTAAACCTTCCGCAGAATCACGACTGCATAGACGATAAAAATAAAACACTCGCCGAGTAATGAAACGAACGCTAGGAACTATCATGCAAAGGGCAACAGTCAGCACCGTTGACACAACATAGTAAACAATCGAAACAGGGTAGCGGTTTGTGTTAAGTTTTGCTTCGGATCTTACATACTTCAGATTACAGGAAGCGTAGCGCTGGAGGGTTTTCATCGTTAAGAAGTGATTACTGCATAATAAAGTATTGAAAGGATGAGAACGGCATAGCATTTTGCCCCCCTGTACCTAGTCCCACATTGTTACATCTTTCAACTCATTGTGCCTCTGCATGCTTCTTCCATCCAACGTCACACAAACAACGTTGGCGTTCGTTTCAGAAGCTTCCCAACTACATGAATGAACCTCTTCAGGAAGTTCATCTTTGAAGCTTATGTATTGCTGCGCATTTATGCGTTGTCCTTTTCAGAGCAAGGCAAAAGGCAGAGAGAGTGGTGACGAATTCAGAGTGAGACACATCGTGCTACTGACTTTGCAACATTCGTTCGTGCCAAACAGGATGAATCTCAGGGATATCCCTTTGGAGGGTCAAGGCCTCGAGGCAACTCTTTCGCTTCAAGGCTGTGCACACTGCTCGAGGCAGCCGGCCGAATTCATGGGATGCGTTCACGCACTTCCAACAGTCATTCTGTTGTTCAGCTAAATCATTTTAAAAGGCGACCTCGTTCGTTATAAACATTACTCTTTTGCTCTTTTGTAGCGTTTCCTTACTTATTAGTAAGCTTGGCCTTCAAAGATGTTATGTAACCTTAGTAATACTTTCTCCCGATATAATGATGATACAAAGGCGTTAATTGATGGCATGGAGTTTCTTGCAGTCTCTTGCCATCGAATCAGAGTAACGTTCGCGTACTGATATGTCGTAGTCATACTATATGCAGTCGTATTGTCGTCACAAGCTCGCACTGCGTAAGAATCCTTATTCAACAAGGCTTTTAAGCTAGTAGATCGTGTTAAAATCCGCGTGTAGCCAAATCTCTTCGAAAGCGGCCCAGGCAGTTACTTAAATTGATTACTTGTAAATTATTCTACACTATATATCGATCAGTCTTCTGATCACCTCTTTTAGGATCTCTTACAGACACAAGCTCAACGCTATACGGTATTTTCATTACCTAGACACGAATGCAGATTCTAACAAAAAGCCACTTATATAGTCGTTATGTGGAACGCAAGTAAATGGACCGTATAAAGATAAGAATATACCGCTTCAAATAATGCTTTTACTATGCAACTTCAGAGTCGCCCACTTCTGATTAGAAATCCCGGAAAAGCATTATAGGTATGCCGGTGTGTTAAGCAACGGCGTTGTAGAGAAAATAGATCATCACCATAGACAAACTATTGATTTTATTACGTAGCTTCATTTTGAAGTTCTAATACTTTCCTAACAAAACGTCACTATAGTTGACTTCAGTTCTGCCGTAACTGAGTTCATTGTTGTTTCGTTATGAGGCTACATCTTGTAGTATAATTGATTATTTCGAATAGATCTACCACAAATGTAGCTGCTTTCTCGGGGCGCCTGAACGCCGAAAGGACTCTGGCGACCGATGAGATGCATCGCAGTTTCCATCGGGTACCGACTCACTTGATGAGCGTCAGCGATTGCCGTCAAATCTTGTGGCCATCCCAAAAGAAGTGCCAGGGTGCCAAATACTGTGCTTGCTACAAGCAAATAAGCACTAACCTTATTGTAGCTTCCACTGCATGCTTTACTGGAACAATCATTCATCGTCAATTTTGCTTGTCTGTTAGTTTACGCGATAGTACGATCGATGAATATCATCACAGAGATACACAATTCTCTATGCTTGTTTCGTTTTCTTACGTGATAACTTTCACTCAGAAGTCGTCTAGCGCGCAATTTGAATTCTACAAACACAGTCAAGTCACGGGTCGTTGGTTTGGGCCTCGCCAACGGCATATATCACACGATTTAATGAAAAAACACATTCAAATTGTACATGGGCGTTCGTAAATCGTTCCTCGCAGAGATAAACCGTCGCACAAGACAATGTAATATTGTTTAGCTGCTGATGACCATTTTCAAATATAATGAGCAAGCTCTTTTTGATATTTTATGATGGTTTCATCAACTAAAATAGTTCATGTTTAAGTTTGAAAACATAATGTTTTACTACTACTACTAAAGGCGACTGCACTGGTTAAGCTCATCAGAGAAAAAATAGGCATAAGCAAATAGTCCATAAGGTCCACAGTGTGCACTGGCTTGTTCGTGGGGTCTTGGTGCCACCTTCGCTCCTCTCCTGACCCAGAATTGAATGTCGTCAGTTCATGAACAGCAAGTTTTCGATGCAACCAAAACGATTGTCGCCATACGACGGCCCTTCAGATGCCAGTCATCTACTCATGTTATCACAGACCCCACTCGCGGTATTGGTGTTAAAAAATCGGTAGCAGACGTACTCCATTGAATTTTTTTACACAACTACAGAAGCATTATTTTCATGAGAAATAACTGTATATAAATTCAATGTGGATCGCAATTTTCATGAAAACGTCTAAGTCTGCACTTTGAACCGCCTGACTAATGACGGACGCGTCCTATTTCATTCCCTAAAGGTCAAAGGCTGAAACGAATATCAAACGATACCATCATTAGACTGCAACTTGCGCGATTTCTATTTTCTTTTACCTAATAAAAACACTGCGTTTTACTTGAATTCTAACAATCAATCTATTTGTTTTGTATTTGGCATCGCTCTCCATGACTTCTTCCTGTGTTTCAACCGATTCATCCATTCGTTTTAGCTAGAAAATTTCTCGTTCTGAGAAAGCCGGGCTTTGTGCCTTTGTCTGTTACAAATTTCACTTGCAAGTAATCAGAAAAGATGATTATACGTGAGGGGAAAAATACAGTGGATGCAGAAAGCTTTCTAGTCAAGCTCTTGCAGCGCGACTTCCATAATCTTCGTCCTGTGCGGTCAAGCTTAGTCGTCGTCGAGAGAAGTCATTTCGCTCCGTGCCTTTCCTATGAGGTAGCCTCGCTCGACTGGGCCAAATACACATTCTTGTTGACCGTTTTACTATTCTTAAGCATCTCTCACTGTATGCCCACTAAGCATAGATCTAGTTAATTTTAAATTGGGTTTTTTTCTGGTGTACCTCTGGACTTGGGCCGTTCTCCCCGAGGCCAGTCGTTCCTTGCTTGGGGCACGAGGGCAGCACTTTTCGTCGGTGACAATTTTGTGCAAAAACCTGTCATTGTAGTTGCATTTTGTTCAGTATCAAGCAAAGCGTTAAGGGCCAATGGGAAGCCGTGTTTCCATGTGCGCTTTACGCGGTCTGCAGTGCTTCCAGACTTCCAATTTCTGAAAAAATTACATGCTTAGCTCCTGGCCAATGAGCAGTCGTTTGCGCGGAACAGGGTCTGTTTTTCAAATTCGAGCTTCATCATTGAACTTGAAAACCATTTAAACAGTCCTGTGGGTTATAGAGCTTTTGTTACACACAACATACATATCCCGGTGAACTTCTACAATGTCATTTACTGCGCCATGAAATTACAACTAACCTATAGCGAGGAAAGCTACACGGAAGTAAAGATTATAAAAAAAAACAACAGAAATGAATGATGTTTCGGCTTGATAATATAACTTCACAATAGAGTTCTTGCCTTGATGATCTCAAGGTCTTCTACGTGTTATCCATCATAGATACGCTTAAAGCCCTTGGCGTAAATATTATATTTCTGTCTATGTGTATTGTTTTTATATTAATATTCATTACAAGCCGCATAAGCGCATTGTTATTGTTTGTTATAGCAGGTTTTCGTATTATTGTCAGTAGGATGTCAAACTCGTGTCGTACCTATTTTTTTACGTTTGTGATCCTTGTAGTGAACGTTTCGCTTTTACAGAAGCTATTTACCTAATTGAAGTTACGAGAACCCAATAAGTGACATCTATGCCCAATAAGTGCCGATAAGATTGTTGACAAAATATTTTGCAGTCCACTTAAAGCTAAATGTATGCCCTACTTTATAATACATTGTCTGAGACGCCTAAAGAAGTTAGATGCGCGTTGTCGTTATATTTAACAGTTATTTTAGTGGGTATTAGCAAATCACTATATACGTGTGGCAAATGATATGACCTTAAAGAGCAATCCTGTAAAAAAAAACTTACGAAATATGTTCAGATCGTCTCATTCGATCCCTACCCTTCCTTACAGTCAATTTAATAGGGGTTTCCATCCGTTCAAATTGCGCTGAGGGTCTAATTTGTAAATAACGTACAATCTGCGAAGGAATTTTAGACAAACGAGCCGCTGTCAGTCATACGACGTCTATCCTAGTTCCAGATATTTGCTTTCGGCTTAGCCTAAGGCAGCTGAATTTCAGCTGCGGCAGAATGCGGCCTGCGAAGCGCATTCATAGAGAACGCCCGGTCCTATTCCTGGCGCGAACATACGCGACAGACAGATATATTCTGTTTCGGAAAAATGGCTAAAAAAATCTTGTTCGCTACGCGTTGGTCCTGGCTTAAAAGCAAACGTATATATACATTTAATCCCAATGCAAAAACACTACCTTTTCCATATATGTCTGCAAAGTTAGACTCATATTTGTTAATAATTGTTTTATAGCTTAATCAGGTCATGTCAAATACGGTGAAAAAATACAGTATAAAGAGAGTGTACGACACTTAAATACATAAATGTACGAAAGATGCATTGCAAAGAAAAATCCGTCAACACAGTTATCTAGCCTAAGATATAGAGAAAACTTTTCAGAAGATGATAATTGCACTATTTCTTTATAGACATAAGACGACATATTGATATGTTTGTTGCTTCGTGACAGTCTGATTCAGGGCCATATGTATGTAGTTTTCTACCTGATTGCCCCTAGGGCACGATGTTTGTGCTTTAGCCGACTCTAAAAGCGCGTAATATTTATTCGAATTACTGGAACAATGTTTCTCCTTCAATACAGCCACAGAGAAGCGGCTCTTTGAGATCTATGTAATTGATTATACATGTCTTTTTCATTTTTATTATATATCTAAGGATGATGCATCTGTATAAAGAAGTTTTTCGTTCTGCCCGCGAACGTTTGATAAGTTCATTAGAAAAAAGTTTCAAACTAAGGTATCTATTTTTACTTGTACATTTAGCTTTTTTCTCTCAGGATCAAAGGAAAAGTCACGCGTGTGGAAAGACGCCTGGAAGCCCAATATGCCACTTTTGACATTAACTACTTAAAAATCTCCATTTTCTTTCGAGCGACTTGCATCCTTTCTGCGGGCATAGCGCAGACGCTCCGTCATTCGTAGCCAATATAACATGCAGTTATGACGTGAACTTTTTC
Source organism: Varroa jacobsoni (assembly GCF_002532875.2). Classification (NCBI taxonomy): domain Eukaryota; kingdom Metazoa; phylum Arthropoda; class Arachnida; order Mesostigmata; family Varroidae; genus Varroa; species Varroa jacobsoni. Next base: position 1,830 of record NW_019215597.1, on the reverse strand, counting down.
AATAGGTCCATCAGTCATTCTTTTATCGTGGCAACTTCTTAAGGCAGCGAAAAGGTTACTTCGGCCGATTCTTCCACTTTTAAGAAGGGAAGAAGCCAGCCTTTCAGTGGTCTTCGTTCGTAGCTTGATTGGTTCCGCGGTACGTGCCCATAACAGCGAACATAAGGCGGTACGTTGGAGCGAAAATAGGCCGTACAAGCTATCGAATGAATATGGTTCCCGGGTCAATGAGTAAGACTAAGGTCATGTATGAACCTCAGGCCTATTCGCAACAAGCTTGGAAAGTAATATGAGGCCAACGACAACCTATTCTTATGTTGGTCACCTGGGTGGAGCTGGATCACTTGGGCTTTTGCTCCGCTTTTAGTTATCGTGGTTTATATTCGATGACTAAACATCTGGCAGACGGACAGAGACTCATTGGCACAATGAAAAGGGGAAACGAAGAACCTCTGATTGTGATAGTTTACTACTGTGGACCGGTGGAGACTAAAGCGTGAGGTTTTTGTCATCTTTACTGAGATATTTTGCCGTTTCATTTGCTGTAAGCGCATAATCACCGTTGGCCTCATGTTACTCCGAAAGGACGGATTCATTACTTCGAACTAAACCATTTTTATATAAATAAATTTAGAGGCCTCGACCCAGTTGATTGTTAATGAGTAATGTGGGCATGCGTGAATAATCTTGTCTGCTTAATGAAGAGTGATTCTATTCACTGAATATCGGTGGAACAGCGTTATCTAATACCGTTAATATCTACCTTGCTAATATGTTTATATAAAGCGATTAAATATATTCAGATATCGATCGAAAGATATAGTCGTCCACCCAGTGAATATGTCCGGCTGAAGAAGTAATATAGCTCGCTTTGCATAGAACATCAACACCGCATTTAACGCACAACAGCCCTGACGTACGTACGACGGTCTATAAAAAGTTAGGCCACTGCTTGTTATTCAGTGCCTGACGTGAAGGTGAGATGGGTACGGCGAACCCTTTTGGTGGCCGATTACGGATATAGTTCTATTCAGGTTCAGGACAACAAACGTCGGAGATGTTCAGACATCAGAGTGCATTCTCTTGTACCACTCCAAAGCGCTGCCTACTGGTGCTATTACTCAGCACCCGCTGTGCTAAAGAAACATCGGTTATTTGACCGTTGGAACGACTCTATCGCCAACATGAACCAACCTGGCGACTCGTTTCTTTTTTTGCAAATAGGTTAGGTTACTCACGGCTTCGACGAACAAGTTCTAGGTAGATAGGAAACGCCCTGCGGAGCTAGAACCTATTCCTAGATTCTAACTCCGCATGGCGTAAACTCAGAATTGGTGTTTACGAACTAACCTTTATCTCAAATTCTACTGTAACGCTAACCAAGTATCGAACGTTGGATAACTATAAAAAATCTGCGCTAGAAATCAAAGTAGAACCATATTTAGTATCAAAATATTTAACTCAGTTTCAGAATGACCTACCTAAATGTGTAGAGAATATTGGAGAACGCTTAGTGTATAGTCCCTATTCCAACCCTCCATGCGGTCTAGTATTGTAACACTGAGCATGTTGCTTTATACCCTGATATCTAATTCATATTATCGTCACTCTTGTTCTACTTAAGCTTGTTTAACGCTACATACTCGTCAAATATATAAATTCGACAGCGGGCATAGACATACCTCATTTCGTGCGAGAAGCGCCAGACGTCGTCTAACGTAACGTTTAGAGTCCGCGCCAGACGTAAACGCTTATTCATTTATCAATCGTCGAGTAATATTAAGCGTATAGAGTAAAATACACCTTTAAGGAAAGCTTTTTTAATATTGT
>NW_019215596.1:0-8847 GCF_002532875.2 Varroa jacobsoni | reverse complement strand
TATATATATATATATAGGAAGAGTGGGACCATATGGGCTGAAATTTGCCTAGCGCTATCGTTAAAACTAACCGGCGCTACGACAAGTAAAAAATATATAGCACCTTAATCGTCTATTAAAAGTTCTCACTATGATTCATTATCTTCTTAAATATTATATTAACGGAAAACATCTATGTTGTTGGCCTATATAATTCGGTAAACGTGGGTTTATACAATTTACTAATAGTAATTTTACACGAAGTGGTCCGTGGTCCAACAAGCTAAAGCATTAAGTTCTGTTATATAGTGCGAAGCAGGGCTTCTAAGCGACCTAAATGAAGGTACATTCACGAGAGAAGGGATAGTGACATTCTTGTCCAGAACTGATTCGGTTAAACTGAAACCTCTATAACTGCTGTTATTGTGCATGGTTTTGGTATAATTAATCATGGTAAATTCTGGTCTCCTATCATGATTAACGGTACGAATATTGTCAACACCATTTTGCCCTAATGATGTGTCACACACCGCGTACAAGCCATTGAATTTTTACAATTAATGACATGCGACACTTAAGTTGTTGCCATATGGTACAACGAGTAGAAAACTGTTACGTGAACAACTAACTGCACAAGTTCGTGTAGTTAGCAAACTAAGTTCACTTAAATGGTGATAGCCTTAAACGTAAAAAGTATATAATATGTACAAACTACAATCGTATACAAGATTCGCAAGCCATTGCATTTTTATCGGATCTGTTGAAAAATGCGAAATAATAAGGTTCCGTAAGCTATAAAATAATTCTCTTGGCAGCATATCTGATGAAGATAGCATGGGTAATAGCCATTGCGTTCTGAGAATGATTTAATAGCTTGCACAGGCAAGGAGAAGCGCAGTCGTCTATCTGTTCCATGACCACTTGGCATAATATTATATATTATAGTTTTTATCCATTAGTGCAAAGCACGCAACCGCGTACAAATGTGCAACATTCGGGATTACACGCAGATTCCACGGGGAATCACTTGTTGCAGGCTTCCGAAAAGGGACTTCGCAGGTAGGGACACACACCCACATATTTGCATCTCTCTGCGCCCCCTGTCTCTCTCTTTCTCTCTCTTATTCAAATTTGGGGCATGCGGTCACTTACTGTTCGCGGCATAAAAAAGAGAAACCAGTTTTCTCTAGAAGAAGCTCATCGCGGAAAAATAGAATTTTTCATTTTCGGGATGTGAACTAAGATCATCTATCACTCGATATGTTTGTCATTTTTTTTCTATTCGAAATAGCGCGCCTACATTATTACCAGTTTGAAAAATCTAAGCCCTCTTGAATATGATACAGATAAATCTTCTATCTATAAATTGACAGATATTCTGACAAGCAGAATATTGATTGGCTATTGGGTCGTCCAGTTAGGCACCAACAGCTAGTTCTTTAAAGACTGTTGCATTTTAGAGGCTTCTGGACTCTGGGGTCAGATTTAATCCTATAGAATTCTTTGTGTAAATCGTATTTGAGCAATACTTTAGCGAATTCAGATCTGCTCTCACTTGAAGCACTGCTATAACTAAGAAATTATGTGCGAATTGAAGAAGCGACATGTTGAACATGATTAGTGAGTGACTTAGATTCTTCATTGAAGATCTCAGCTCTATCGGGATTAATAATAGTTATATTAAATAACATAATAAATTGTTAGGAACAACAACAAAACGTGTCGTTGAAATGCCTGGCCAGCATGCGTCTATTTTGAAACAGTCATAGTTCTTCATGATGATCCAAGATGCTTTATTATCGGTAAAATACAACGCGTTTAACGGGCAGGTTTTAATATTGACTTGTTTCTCCGATAGTGGTAACAGTCTATAGAACTAGCACAGCGTAACTTAAAAGAGGGTTATACAAAACACGCGACTGATATTATTCGAATTGTTATTATTGAATAGGAAGCCTGAAAGGTTTAACACCGGCTACTAAAAAGTTCGTATTTGCCTTTGCGAGTCGATCTCACATCTAAGGCGCCAATCACTACAGCTAGATATCATCTGAACACGATATGGTGGCACAAGGCCTGTTTTGCCCTATAACCAGACGCAGACGAGAATTTAAACAAGGGCCGCTTAACTCGCGGAGAGGCATTGACGGCATTCATAAGGAGTAATGTCTTCGTTTCTGGAAATTTTCATTCAGATATGAAGTTCATGAAATGGATCTTGCTCTACAGAATACATGTCATAATGCCTCCTTTAAATAGAGGGATTTGTTCTGGCTAGAACGTTTACATTACGTAGACTGATAAAACGAATTAAGTTTGTATGTATACAAGTCCAAACAGCTTTGAAGAAAGCACGATACATTTTGAGCATTTCTGGTGAGTACGCTTGACACGTTAAAAACTGTGCATTAAAATTTACTCAGAAACATTTATTTTTCTTTTTAAAAACATGAAGCATCCCAAAGCTTGTCATGGCACACATGTGGTAAGCTTAGCATCGCGCAGTGGTATAGTAATAACGCTGCATTAAGACAACATGTGCTGAACGGCGACAGTTCTTCAGCGCGACTCACGGAAACCACAAACAAGCATTACAATAAGGATATGTTTTGGTTAGCTTGATAATAACACAAACAAACTATATAGTTGTTCGCAATAACAATAGAGAAGAGTCGGCATGGATAAATTTTTAGAAAGATATAAACAATCGATCTTACGTTTATTTGAATATATGTTCTGCTTTATCTAGTATGCTATAAAACGTACAGGCGAGGTAAGCATGGTGTTGGCATACAAATATACAGGGTATGCCTATAGTTACTTAATAGTTTGATAAGAAAAATAATTTGTTTGCTGAAGAGTTTTTATTTCAAATGTGTTTAGGTAGCAGGATAGTTGAATATGAATTGAATGACGAACGTGCTCATTGAACTGATGTCGCATGATCGATACATCATTGACTGTTTGTATGGAAACGGAATTGGTACGCAGCTATACCACGTTGGGCTTGAGTGTTTGCTATACCTATTATGCTTACGCAGTCTTTGATTCTTTGATTCGATCATGTTGGCATGAACTTAATCTAATTTCGAAAAGCTTTATACTAACAAGTATAATGTTTGTTGCGAAATTCGGATTCATGCGTTTAGATCTCGCACTGCGAGTAAAGCGCAGTCCATGGTTCATCATTCCGTGCACAGTTTTTACAGAATTCCGTTCTTTGGAAATCTCAAGGTTTCTTTGCTGTCGAAAGCATCTCTCGCCAAGCTTCGTAATCAATAAGCATCTAGCTCAATTGGCCGCCTCTCGTGTCGGAAGGAATGTGTCGGATAACCTAACCAGGGCGGCAAAGGCCAAAAAGTATATTTGATAAGCCTAATAATGAGACGTCGATTATATACGCGCTACAGTAGGATAATTATACAAAATAGTAAATAAAATTACTTTCATGCTCGACAACCCGTGAAAATTATATACGTCCTTAGCGAAGTACAATGTTATGCGTTAACAACGTCTTCCTGAAATGGGACGCACAAAAAGTTATAAATTTCAAGCCTCCCAAATCGCAGAGCAATACCATTATGTGAGAGTTTCTACATCTGCACATTTCGTCCATGTTTGCTTATGTCCGATAGATCGCCTAGCAAAGGAAATTAGCTGGACCTTATTTTGGATGACGATGAACTTCGGTACGTTCCTTCGAACAAAACCACAAAGTCGACAGAAATCAGTAAACGTTTGCTAAAGCTCAAAAAATAACCAATTAATGAAATCCTTTCGCACCTCAACATGGTAAAGCAAGGCTCAACTTCAAAGTCTCAGAAGTTCAGTAGAGGACGCACAGTGAGTAGTTTATAACTCACAAGATCAAGGCTGCTCATATTTAGATCATGCATAAATTTACCGGAACACGTACAGCTTCTGCAATATGACTTTTTTATTAGCAAGTTGCCAAAAATTGCTTAAAACAGCTACCATGCGGTAATGCGTTCCACACATCACACAGACCGAAAAGTTAACTTATGTTTAGCTCGCTGATCGCAGCGTGATCTTCTCGTTACTTTTTTTTACAACAAAAATTCCAGCTCCGACGCAGTCCACATGAAAGTACCATATATCGCCAATATAGGCTCTGCCGCGGCCAACAGTTGGCTGTCTGACGCTGCCAATGGAAACTATTTGCATCAGCGTTAGAGTTTATAAAGTTTACAATATTAGATAGATATGCTTGCGAACGTACATTGACTGTGGACGGTCACTCCAGTACTCGGATCAATAGGGTTTCTACAATGTGATAAAACGTTAACCAAATTTTTGACATGAGTGTTTGTGCAGAAATCAGTCATCCTGATTGTACGCAAACCACTTCAACGAAATTTGTCAGTGGTCGCTTTCAAGCGATTTAAATGTTCGGCGTCGTCACAGATGTAGTCACAGGTGCAGCAACACCGTTCATCTGTGCCCGCAATGTTGATAATCAATGGTACTTAAGCTTCTCTCTATAGTCTTACAGTCGAAGAGGTCTGCATAAAAACTAAATTATCAATCCGATTTGATAAAAAGAAATCTGCTATAGGAATATCTCAAATCAAAATAGAGCTAGACAAATGGCGGGAATACTAACTGTCCATTCAGGGTCATGTTAGGGGCCGATCTATAGACAGGAGTTGTTAGAGCGCTCTCTATTCGAACGATTAAGCATTTTATTTTGAGCATAAATAAATAACAAAGTATTATTAGTAAAGCAAGATGGTAGTGGCTGCAAGAAGAATTCGGGCTTTCGTCTAGCAATACCGGCGAGTACTGAAAGCCGCTGATTAAATGTAGACTGAGTCGATGTGACTCGTCACTGCTCGGATTTCCGTTTTTTTAACGGTCTAAATTTAAACACAGCTTCCCTGACTCATTTGATAGAAAAAGGTTTAGGTATCATTAAAAGTTTAGGTTTTCTCTTCTATCACTGTGCTTGAAAAAGCTCAAATACGTATTGTTCTCTCAAAAATTCAGCGATATTCGTGGTCCTTCAAAAACAATTGCAGATTTCCAAATCTAAAAACAGCGTTCTGAGACTAATAGATCGACGCAATGATTGCAATTATACATCTTACGTACGCTTCAAGTTGATCCATTAACTGCGTGGATCTCCTTCTTCCAAAATTAAAGAGTAAACCATACAAGTTTGAAGAATTAAAAGCATTTAAATCATACTACATGTAACCCATAAATCCAACACATTTTGGACGCTTTTCAGTGCTGGATTCTTATATTTGGATGGCGTACCACCTACTTAAGTGTCCCTTCCAAATGCTTCGCTATGCACACTCACTTGTGGGCTTTTGCGTTGTTCTTTGACTTGTAGATGTATACGTTCATAATTTCCCTATCTTGTGATACAGAAGGTTATAGGAAGTATAATCTCGGTAGTAAACGTGATGGCACTACGACACCCTGACCTTTCTCGCTGTCTGAAAATGACTTCATCTGTGTCTCAAATGACATCCCCTGCTTGAAATGCAGCTATATATATACAATGAGACTGACATGAAGCGCTCACTTGTTTGCGCTTACGTTCACTGGCCATTTTGTAGAGATTATAGCTCGACTACAAAAATTTGTAAAAAAAATACATAGATGACAACGAATAGATAGAAGGCGATAATGACTGTAATAATATGTTGTTCAATATTTTCTCCAGCTGTCCTTTCTGTGTTAACAAATCCTTGGAATCACCTGTTCGGTATAACATCAGGGATATGCTGCACTAAAAAAGGTAACCCGGCTATATCTGGCTTTTTTCTTTTCTCTAACAGAACTTTAAAGAACACACGGTAATTACATAAGCAACTTGTTGTTTCGTAGTTCCTGTCGTTTTATAATCTTCTGTGGTAATCACTCCTGTTAATATTAAGATTTGAGTGAAAGTGGATGGTCCCTTGTTCTCTTCGGTTAGTACGCCCAAAAAATGCAAAGCTAATGATATATGCACTTATCGTTCATTATAGATTTGTACAGGGTGTCCCAAAAATGAGTACATAGTTTGAATGACTGTAACTTTAGTTCTTGTTTATACATAGTTAATGTACTATAAAATGTATAATTCTTGTAAGAATGTAAATGCTCAAAGTTACCGCCGTTTTGGTCTATGCTAACTATGCTGACAACTTAAATAACTTCAACAAAAATTGCATGTTGATGCTGTAGGACACTATTTGCTCAATTGCGCCATTTGAATCTTTCGGTGGTTTTCGTCGATTCTTTGTCGTGGGATTTATATAACGGCATATATATATATATATATATATATAGAATACATATAACGATATATATTACGTTATATATATACCGATATGCGCAATTATGTCAATAACTTGTGCCGCTTAATTTAAATGTGGCTCTATCGCGCTAAACAGTCTTTCCTGAAGTCTATGCGTTCGGCTTCTCAAATATCGTTCAAAAAATGTTTTTTCTCGTTCTGGATGGTTTTTATTAATAGTATATGCCGTTATTGAAATCTAGCTTCTTCATTTACGATATTTAAGATGCCAAGCTCACGACTTAATTGTTCTAGAAATCTTCAGAATGTTTCACTAAAGTTTTCTTTCTTTACTACTGAAGCTCGCTGATTTTCTGATGTTGCAGACCGTTGTCTACTCACCTCCTCGACAAGGCCATCTGTTTCAAACCTGCGTTTTATCCTAACGATTGCAGGACGCGTAGGTGAATCTGTCGAAAAACTGTTGTGTTTACTTCCAACAGTATTTTGCTGATGACGTAGTTATGCAAAAGTTCATCCTGATAGGTAATCTTCACAATTAGTTACATCCTAAAGAACAATTAGATAGCCGCAGCTCGTTTACTGGTGTATACGTTCTTATCATAGTAAGGTCTCGTTTTGTATATCGGTGCCTGAACCTAGGTTACGAAAATAGCTATATTACTTACACTAGACCATGCAAGAGAGCCGCCCTTGCGACAATTCCTATTCGAATACATTTTACTCCTACAGAATAAATCCAGTTTGCGTTCGAGAACGTTACAGGGACCCTTCTTTATAGAAATGCTTATATATATATATATATAAACTTCTGTAAATGCTAAATAAATATCACTTTTAATTATCTAGAGTCGTTTGAATGAAAGTATTTTAAGATTTTGCATTGACGTGACATGCCAGCATTGTAGATCCATGGTAGACTTCTCTCTCATCATAATTAAACAGCACACTGGACCTTTTCTACCTTAAAAGATAACTTTGGCTTTGCATCGGGCTGCATGTACAGTTGGCACTTCATTGCACCCTCTCTAACGAGATGGTGCAATGAAGAGCCTATTTTCGCTCAACCACTCAAATATGCCTTTTACGTCGATACGGTTATGCTTTCATGTCCTGTTCTTCATGGTCTGGTCCCCGTTGAACAAGTTTATTCCTTGCAAAGTGTATCGAGACAAACAAATCGAACCGCTAAACGTCGCCTATACAAATTGAAACAACGTTTACCGTTAGCCCAGCCAACTACTTAATTTGCCAAAGACATATACGAAATCAATGTCGTAATAGCTAAGCAGAAAATGCTTTTCGACTCCTACCGGGACCTAACTATAATGATTATAATGTTGGGGTCAGCTGAACTTTATCAGACCTACTCTCTGTTTCGCACGGAGAGTCCGTATTCGTGGACAGTCAGAATATCTCCCCTGCTTTTGTGCGTCTGCTTCACTTCAGGACCAGCTGCAGTTTCTAAGTTCAAGTTTAAGCAAAAGCAGGCCTGTACTAGCATCACCCGAAGAAAACAAAGGCTTGGTGCTATCTCTAGCTGTGCTCGATTCACAGGTTACCATGTCCCTCACAAGTTATTCGCACTTCGTGCCTTCACTGTATATCGTCGTAATTCAGTCGAATGAAGGCGAAATTTTCCGCAAGCTCACTGCTGTTCCTCGATTTCTGAAAAGGTAAAGTTGTCACATAGAACCACACAACCAGCATAGGCCTAAAGAGAAAGAACAGAATATAAAAGTTCACTGCCTTTCTCTCACTCCCTTCCTCTTACGCTTATTGCGATAGCTTTCTGACCCATATTCGCTCACTATCCCCACACAGGCCGTCTAGTGGGTCCATGTGTGGGTAATGGAAGGTAGCAGAAGAAGGAACAAGGAAACGGTAAAAATCTCCCGGGACTACGTGCTTCTGCAACGGTAGATGGCTAAGATTCGAGCGTCTCTAAGACTTGTCTCTTAAAGATAGTTCTCTATCAGAAACAACGTTGAGCAGTTTACGACTAACAACAAATCAAGAAGTTCGGAAAGATCCGATGATAACCAAAAGGAGGGATGATCGGGAGAAATAAATCTCAATTTACTAGATATCGGTGACGACTAGTGAAAGATCAATATAGACGATTTCTGGCTTCCGAAAAGAGGGAGCCTCATGTAATTTCATCATTATCTCTATGTGAAGTAGTACTACTTTTTGATTAATGATAACGTTGTGCAGGAATGTATAGGTAAAATCAACTACTATTACCTGGTAGATTTTCTATTCTATTAGATTTTTTTGTCTGTCATTTCCGATGCACGGTCAAATGCGATTTGATCAATGTTTGATCTGTTACTTCTTTTTTAACTGGTGCTTTTCTATGTAACATAGTGGAAGGTTGAAATCTAAATGGTAGCAGCGGTGCTTTTGAAAAACATTAAGATCGGCGAGGTAAAAGAATGGTATTAAACGTTTCTGCGATTGCGTTTAGGCGATAGGACCCTTTCGCACAAAAGGTACGTGGTGGGTTTAGGATTTATCAAAAAAACGATCTTATATTAGGTAACAGATCTATGAAACCAATAATGCACCTTTCTTTATAAACAACAAAGATA
>NW_019215595.1:0-8857 GCF_002532875.2 Varroa jacobsoni | reverse complement strand
CTAATCCGATCTTATATATATATATATATATATATATATATATATATATATATATATATATATATGTGTGTTATAGACTACTTGAAAAATGTGAGATCATTTGTCTGTGTTACTGACTGGCTCCTATCAAAAACGTTTCTTTGAATGCATATTTCGTTCATGTGCGCTCCTCCAAGCCGTTGCCAGTGTTTTTTTCTAACTTTTCTTGGTTTGCAGAACTAATATTTACATTAACATGAAAGAGTCAATATTTACTTGGACGCAATGAACACAAACAGACACATGGAAACCAATTTCAGATTTTCTTCGTTCTGAGCTATATATAAAACTTTTATTCTTCCGTCCGAAATGTGTATATCGAAATACGAAAGCAGTATATGAACATATAGCCGTATATTGGAGAGTACGTAAATATATTTCCTCAATTAAACTGTGCTCATAAAATGGCGTTTATATCTCTAGCAAAACATAATTTTGAAAAATAAACGCAGGTAAATCTGATATACATTAAACGGCAAGACTCCTTATTTATTAATATTATGGCTTATGGAGGCCAAAACGCAAATATGGGCCCTCTAATCTAAAGCTAAATAAAAATGCGATTACATGGGTTTACGTATGGCATATTTTAGGCCATTAATTTCATGAACATATATGGTAAGTACACATGACCTCCTTTTCTAGCGAGGTTTGATTACATCTACGGCAGATTCGTACATGATCGTTACAGCAGAGGGCTTTTTCTACCTCCCTGTGCATAAGTAGTCGTCTGTAGGGGAGAACTTTTGGATTTGGGTGCGAATTTCTCCAATTAAATTACAACAGAAACGGATAAGCCGAAAACTACCCGCCCAAAACTAATACCCTCGTCTCTGTGTACTGCTGGGTGTTACTGTGGCAGTATTAGGCTGGCCGAGAAAGTTTCGACCGTTTTTCCAGCTAGATGATTTGGAGTCACATATCTCCAATAATATGAGTCGCATCGAATGGACATTGGTGTCAGTTAAGGCCTGAGATTTGGCAGCAGTCGATGCTTTCATTTATACTCAAGATATATGAATGAAATGTTGTGATTTTTTCGCGATACAGGCACAAATGCTGCCCAGGCCCATATGCTGTTTCTATACGGGCAAGATGCGTTATGGGAGGAAATGGCCAAAAGACAATTCTATGTTCACCTTTCGTTCTGGAAATTCTATGAAAGGAAAATTACGGAAAGATTGATGAGATTGTTCCGATAATACAAGTCGATGGCAAGACCGAAAGGTTAAGAATCATGACATTGCGAACGAATTAGAGATCTGTCACTAAACTATTTTAAAACATTTGAAGGAACACTGGCTACGAAGAGAAGCTCGCTGTTCATGTAGCACACAAATTGATGTAAGAAAGTAACATACGACAGTAATGTGCAATAAAGACGTGAAATAAATGTTCTCTACAGTCGGTGGCAAAGCCCCAACTGACGCCAAGGAAGACATTTCGTGTGGTCGGTGAAATTGTAAAGGAATCGTACATTATGAGCTATCACCCGGCACAATGATAATGTCAGACCACATACATGTTAGACACCGGGTAAAAAATGGAAAGGACTTGAATGAGAAATGCTAATGCGTTCGCCGTTGAGCCCGGACCCCGCACCATCGGACTATCGTCTACCTCGGTCTATGCAGAACTCTCTCACTAGCGTTAATTTCGAGTTTAATGGAGGGATACATTCTAAAATGATGGCATTATGGCCTTAGGCCCAAAATGATGCACTTCCGGGTTAGTTATATTACTTTGAAATACAGAAAAACATTTATTTTAATTTGTATTTGAAAGTGGTGAGTACCTCTGCCGCGACACGACAAAGCAAACGACAATTTTTTTTCCTTGTAACACCCCAGATCCTTGACACCCACGCGTTTACTATCCAGGTTAATGAATAGCCGGGGTTATATACGTTCAGATATAAAGAACATATCTTTATATTATGGGTACTGATGCTACAACTCAATGCTTCAGAACTAGCCATTCCAATCGCCGGCTCAAGATGGGCTTTAGTTTTTAAGTAAAATACCTCAGGAATGAATCGCCTAGCTGTTGAAGGTGTCCTAGCTAGCTGGCTAGTGACACTGCGTGCTAGGCAGCTCGGTTTGTTGGTGGTCGTACTGTATTAGTATATGTCTTAGTGCAACGAATCAACCCAGTAGATTCCGCCCGTATGTCGTGATTTACTTGCTATGTGACGGCAAGCGAAGATTGGGTTTGGGCCGCACTTCACCCACTTCTTACTCTGGCAAATCTCGTATCCCTTTTATCATTTGTGTGCTGCATTCGTGCATCGCTGAGTTGGCATTCTGTCGCCAATGGGACTCATCTGCATAGAGATTCTATTCAGTGCTTCTGTAGCAAAGCGAAACTACGCGAATACACGCAGGATCGAAGAGTATGTTGTCGTTCGTGCGGCTGACCCATGCATATAGGCAGATAGTGGATTGGAGACAGAAGTAGCAGTTCTTAACTTACGCTTGCAACGACGGCGACGACGACATCAGCAGCAGCTTTCAGGTAAATGGTTTGGCCTATTTTAACAACTAACGGCCAGGTTCATTTCTAATCTTATTTATTGGATACAAGAGTTTGCATCGTCACTATTGAGTTAAGGCTCAAGGCCAGTTTTAATCGATTTCACAAGGTCATACAGCAAATGTGTTTAAATAAACAGGCACTTACAAGGCCAATCAGCAATTGCTAAAAACCACTGGTTGCATTTGACCCAATTGGATTTGCAGGACGAGCGGCTCCTAATTAATCAGTTCTTATTTCATTGATATGCCGCTTAATTGGTGAATAAATTAAAATAAAGAAAACGAAAGCCCTATATAGTTTCATAAAAATCGTGTAGATCAATTAGGTATGTACTGTATTAATTAATGTTAATCTGAACTTAATTTCATCAATGCGACATACAGAGTGTTTGGTACACTTAAATAAGATACCTTCTTGCCAAATGTTCTAAAACTTTCATTTCGTAAAAGAATATCTTACATAAAAACTTGCGCCCACTGTTTTTCGTTTTGAGTGGACAGAGTTGCTTAATTACCATCTACTAATATTCAACATAGAAGCAAAAAAAAAAACAACAATATAAAAAACAATCATTCAACCCACAAAAGGCTAATTAGAATTTTAAGTTAACAAACATACTGCATCTATCTTTATTCCCAGAATGCATCAGGAAACAGAACGAAGACTTCTATGCTTTGGTAATGTCTATTCAACGAGTCGTTTGTTTTGAAGGCCCTGCTTTATCAGGACACTGGCCCTTAACCAAACCCTCACGAGTAGCATAAATTTTTCAAGGCAGTGTTTTTCTATATCATTACTTACGTCAGTTATGGCCTATGAAATTATTTGCTTTACATTACGACGATGCTGTCATGAGCTCAGCGAAAAGGACAAAGCCAAAAACTTATTATATGCCTAAGAAAAGACAATAAAAGTCATTTGAATGCAATGGGAAACAAATACCACTACACACACCTACCTCGCAGAGTTTTGGAGGATATTTAACCTACGGGTTGGAGCAAGTAACCTAACGGTTCAGGCACCATTTATTAGTTGAAATAACATAGCATACTCGTTATGCTCGTAGCGGTTGAAAGGTACGAGGCTGTTTAACGACTAACGAGAATTTGTCCAATGGGACAGGGACGATGCATCAATGCACCAGAGCCTATAAACGAGTAGTATGTCTGAAAGAGGTTAAGGCGATAAAGTAAGGGGTAGTTTTGCATTTCTTAGTTGTACTAGTGGTAATAGTTGTGATAATGGAGCACCAAACAAGAAGAATGCGTGAACAGGAGCAATGACCTCAAACCATTCCGTAGTGCTCGGCTCTTCGCCAAATAGAAAACAACTTCCATTATGTATTTATTATTATTAATGAGAATTTACTGCTGTCTGCTCGTGTGCTTTGTCCTTGCGTTCCGGAAATTCCGGGACCAATTACAAGGAACAACGCTGGCGGAATGAATACGCATTAGAATTTAGAGCTGAAAAAGATGTATTGCTAGTCGGTTTATTATTTTGTTGTCTAGTAGCAACATCAACCGCTTCGACCACTGTGCGCTTCACTCAAATCGTATGTCGGCTGAATTATTGTTGAAAAACTATAAATAATTTTTCTAATAGAATAATAACGGAGACAGGATTACAGTAGTGTCATAATTATAGTATGATTCGTGATTTCTATGAGAACTTCAGCGGTATTAAAACCGCTGTTCCATGAATAAACCAATGTTAATCCTAAATTACTGCTCTAACTAAGTTCCTATGTTTAGAGGAACTGTTAAAATCGACGAAGTTATAGAGCTTCTCTAAAAGGTTCCTCAAGGTAGGTAAAGTTTGATAGCAACAAGCCTACACCAAACAACTTTGATTCATTATAGGCTGCAATAATAAATCGAGAACCTTAGAATGAAAACCCTAGAAGAATGTTTTTTCTTTGTTTTTTAAAGAAGAGGGGGTAGTATAAAGCCACGTTCAGCTCCACGCTTTAGTTAACATTCCAATGGAAAGGTTAAGATGCAGAAACTTAGCATGGCCATTCTAGATACACTCCTTGCAAGGCTCTAGACAAACAACTTTTAGCATTGGTCATCTCTGTCGCTACTTCTTTATAAAGGAGAACGTTCAATCATTCATATTTCATATACTTTATATAAGTTGAATGATAGACTTGTAAAATATTCGGCAAAAGCTTATCAATATCGACTTTAGTCCCATAAAACGAATCCTTTCACACTTTTATTCTACAGTTTAGAACCTAAGCAGACTTTCCGACTCCAGCAGGAAACGATTACCGATATTAGCACGATGCATGTCAGCATCATACCACCCAGGTATTAGGCTATATGATAATTTTTATTACCATTACTGTCTCGGGTACAATAAATAGGGGATACCCTATTTGTGGTCACTATAGAGTTCGAAATTTATGTGTCTAACGGACGTGTCTCACGATCTACTCTCTTATTATCTCTCCCTTAAATAAATCTATTTTTATGGTTATATTAAATTCGTACTCCCTTTTGTCATTGTTTGCCGCTTCCCCGGCGATTTTCGCCGGGGAAGCGGCAAACTCCGGCATAACTCCGACGATTTCGGAGAAAATTTCGATCCCATTTGCCCCAATGAGCTACCCTGATCCGATACTGTTTTTTTCCATGCTCCGAATTCTTCACTTGCTACGGTAAACTACAGTAGTTTGTGACCGTTTTTAAAGAAGTGTCTCTCTTGTATGGATAATCCCCAGACCGTCCCCTTTTCCAATGCCAGTCTTCGCTCTTAACATATCGTTACAGAAGCGCAGGTGGACCTAAACTACATTATGTCGTCCACAAGCTTTTGTTGCATGTATTTCATGAGAGCCGTCAGTTTCTGATGCTGTTGTCTCGCCGGGAAACCCTCGTAGCTATGTCTTTCGTTCGTTTTAGCCCCAACGCCATCCGCCCTTTCTTCAAAATTGTCATTGACTAATGGTGACTCTCCAGCCAGCAGATCATCGTTAAGTACGAGACAAGAAGACACACGACAAGTCTCTTTAGGGTACGTTACGGTTCGTACGTTTGCAGTTCCCGCTTTCGACAGCTACTAGATCGCATTGCTTGTCTGCCTGCCGATGCTGTCACCGCAGATGCAAATGAGACGACGTACCCATTTCACCAGAAGATGGCAACGCACTCCTTTGCTTAGCCTTTCATTATAACCCGAATTCAGCGTACACACTTCTCTATTCGAAGGAGCAGGGCACTTCTCTTTCTGCCCTGCAAAGCCCGAGAAGAAAGAGAAACCGGGGTATACTTTTGAGGCGTAGAAGCAAGAACTCTTGGACATTTTACGGACCAGCCAAGGGTCTAGAGTAATAGAAGGTTACCTCTATTAGGCACGAAAGTTTCTGGTGTTTCAGGGCAGCTAGAAAATCAGTTTTACTGCAAGGTGCGGCACCATGGTAGTGGCTTCGGAGGCGGAGGCGTCTGGCTGGCGGACGCGCTCCGCCATAACACCATTTATAATAGGGTTGTAATCGTTGTAGTTTGGGGAACACATGACAAGGCAGAAGATGGCGGAAGTCTAGACCACAGATGATTTCTTGAATTTGTTCAAGGGACAGGCCAGAATAATCTACGTAGAGGCATTGTGACGTTGAATTCAAAAGGAAGGTAAAGGCTTGAAGCAACGCCGATTGGTTTTTGCGCTGTTCAAAAAAGGTATCCATGAGCGCGAATACCAGGGAGCCCTAGCTGACGCAGAGGCTGGCGTCGAAAAATAGAGAAAAGTCATTTATTGTATGTGAACAGCCATTGAGAATCTACAGATGCAAGAAGCAAGTGCTGATAAGTCACTGAGCTACACTAATTATAACAGCAGCTTTGATTTCAGCAGCTGGTGGCAAAATACGGGATACATCTTGGTGCCACACGGTCTAGTCACATTACACTTACAAGCAAACGTAAGGATCAGGGCCATACCGCCACCGTCGAGAACCGACATGAGAAAAAGTGGGACGAAACGAATAAGAAATAGGTGTACTACTGTTGTCGCCCCTACGACGTACGTTAGCGCTATTATTGCTAGTGTTGATGTATGCAAAGTTTGAAACGCGGGTCGGGTAAAAGCGAGGACGCACCTCAAGGTTGACGAAACTGTTAAACGCGTGACCACATGTAGCATACCATATGAGGAAGGTTCCCACTTTACTAGATGAAACTGAATCATTCGAGGCAGGGGTGCAGGATGTTGAGAAAGCAATGAAGTCTAGAGTACATGTTGTCCTCTCAACAGACCATAGTACAAGGTACCGCCAGTCAGATTCGTAAGTCCGTATAATTCAAACTAGGTCGATTACAGCGGCACTGGTGACATTACAGCGACGCACATTTCCTGCTGAATTTTTATCACTAAACACGCGTCTTACAAAGTATAAGCAGGCATAGATTGACGCGTGTCTTCAACGGTTTGGGTATCTATTCGAATTGCTATGGACGGCTCCATCGCAACAACGGGCTTATCTGTAAAGTAAAAATGATTTGCTTTATATTTGTTTTTTATATTCTATCTCGCGTAAACATCATGCCATAATTTACTATCCGTTCAAAGACTTCTATAAGTAGTATTATAGAAACGAAAGATATTTAATCGACATTTATGTAATCTCTCTTCTTTCTAAGCTAGATGAATACATATTTCTTGCACATTTTTTTTTGGACTCCCGTAGATGTATAGCTTAAGTAATGTTTTCGATTCTTCTTTAATCAGTCTAGGACTCATCGTACACAACGACAGAGCAGGTTCCGATCATCGTTTAGACCCCAAGGTGTAACGCTCTGTATGATTTGAACTCACTTAATTCCGTGTGCAAAGTTATACGGCAAGTAGTCGCACTATTCGCATATAGCTGTGTTCCGGTAAATGAAACAACTTGAAACGTTGAGAACTTGATATTATGCCAGTGAACTCTGAAAAGTAGTGTTCTCGATAAATCCGATAAAAATTCATTTAAAACCTGATTTAGGTGAACGTGGACAAAGACTCGCTTTCGAGAAGAGGCTTTATCGGGAGTACTTATAACCAGTCGTAGAAACTAACGCTAGCGTTGCTCGTGTTTCATGATGCAATATCCAGTCATTTTACGGTCGCATACGTTACAGCGGGTTCTTAAGGGCCACTAGGCTTTCCATTTTATCATGACTGCATCGTTCCTATGTATCTGAGTATGCATTGGCAAAAAACTCCGCATTCATCTGTATAGAGAATAACTGGTTTATCGCTAATGCTGCTACAGCAGCGGTACAAATGCATAGGCTCAAAAAATTATTGAATTTTTAGCTATGAGAGCGTCGAAATTCACAAATGTTCTGCTTATAACCTGATGCTCGGAAGTCCGAAACCTGTGCTAGATTGTTTGACTGCAGTCGAAAACGCAGCTGTAACGTCGGCCGGCAAAACGCGCATCAGAGAAGTTGATATCATGAATTAGAAATGTATAGTACATGGCGCTTATAGCTAAGTGTTTTGGGTCTTGGGTCTGCCACTGGAGCTAAGCATTAGCCGTTCTTTGATGCAGAAAAAATAAATTGTAGAAAGCTATTAGGTATATTTTCTCTTGTTCGTTAGCTCAGCCGAGTAAATATACAAGTATCAAATGAGTCCGCACCGCCCATACTTGCAAAATCTCACTCGTATGGTTTTCAGCTGGTACACAGCAAGCCGACAAGAGAGCTATTAATTAATGTCGTCTTCTACAAGCCGTTACATAACACAAACCCAGGAAGATGTAAGGAGGAGAAAGCTCGCGACTTTGGCATCTTGTACCATAGAATTGACGGTGACTCGTGTAGCTAGCGACGGTGGCTGATGAGTAACCCAGCGGGTCTGCATCGTATCGCTGCTGTCGCCACCGTATCAACGGTCTATTCGCCAGTCTCTCGTTACGTCGTTTGCTAATACAGCAAACAGCGACACATCCATAACGAGACCTTTAAATAACCCGGACATCCGATAGCATCCAGTGGAATCAGCACACCCCACAACATCCCCTCAGCCACCCCAGCTGCCCGCCTCCTGAATGGATGATGCTCTTATCGGTACATTGCACCGAAAGAAAAAAAACAGTGTGGATAGTCGCCAGCTTGTTTGACGAGATGGTGACCAGCGTAAAAGCAAAGGCAATAATATAGGGATTGAACAGGACCAGAAACTCTGTCGATGGGCCGGTGTATCTCATCGACTAGATACTGTCTGTGTCCTAGACGCGCCTCGCTTACCCAGGTGAAAATCTCCTTACGATCCATACAACTAACCTATGTAA
>NW_019215594.1:0-8883 GCF_002532875.2 Varroa jacobsoni | reverse complement strand
ATATAGACTATGGTATGTTGTAGGGCACTTGCAGCGACAAGAATGGCTATGTTTACGGATTTAATATATACGAATAAAAGCATTCAAATGGGCAATCACCCAGTGGTGATATATAAACAGAGATACAGCAGAACCTATAAATGGAAGTTTAAAGATCATTCGTAGGTGAATGCCTGTACGGAAGCTCTACCAGGCTTTCTGTGGAAAAATCTCCTTAGGTTTAGCTTCCCCCAGGAACAACGTTCGTCAGCTACTAGACATCGCGTTGGCCATAAGCGACTTGCTTTCACTTTGGGGACATGTCGAAAACGTGATTGATGGTCGACTAATCGTATTCGCGTCGACAGGCAGCTTTACATTAGACTTAATTTAACCTTCTTTATCTATACGTCCGATATGAAGGTGGTGCAATAAAAATTCGACGGCTGTGTAATGCTGACGATTCAGTTGGAAGATTTGCCCCGTCGATATATCGTAACCGGGCAGTGGGTCGAAAAATACGGAGCAACCAACAGTTAGCTACCTCGTTTCTAAATCCTCGGCTAAAATAGCTCAACGTTAACTTTAATTTGATTTATTATAACTTAAAATTTTCTTAAGTTCTTACCAAAAAGATTGTTCAAACACAACATCAACGCTTCTCCGTTTGCCCAATTCTATGATTTCGGTGAGCCGATCAGACAGGAACATAGCAATTTTCGTGACGTATAACATACCAAAATGACGGCATTTTGGTTATCTGGCGCGCGCTTTCTGCGCTAAAAGATGCCAAGAACTAACAACCTGCTAACTAACTTGATGCTAGTTAGCAGGTCAACATCAGGATCGACCTTTGCGTCGACCAAAAAAATTTGTATCACATATGTGTGCGCACTGTATACGGAGTTGTTTACTTTGCCCTGCGTTTGATCAAATTTTGTCGTATACTAGCGAATGATACGGAAATTAGAGTTAATTCAATATAGCAAGTAAACTTTGTTTAGCGATAATCGAAGGTCAAACACTGGTAGGCTGCCTGTAGGTCACCGTTCCAGAAAGGTTCCAAGTTAACTTTGCCATCCATATCGTTTCACCAATATCAGGTCCTGCTGTGAGTTCCTGATAAGTGCACAATTTCTGCAGCAGCAGCGTTCGCTGGTTGTGAGTGATGCGCGACGGTAACGGAGAGCCGATCCGCTGCGTTCCCACCAATTAACTTAAAATCAGACTGTGGTGAAATACTTCAAGATAATATTGATGCTCATGAGGAAGCCCAACAGAAAGTATGCTTCCTGTTTAATGTTCGTGAGGAGAAAAAAAAGGTTGAATATTCCGCTGCAAGTTTTGTTACGAGCGTTTTTTTAAGTACATTTTTTAGGATTTTGCAAAATATTTTGAAGGAATTCCTGAATTCAAATAACTTAATCTCTACATGTGTAGGCTTACACACAAACGTGACAACTTTCAACTGTCACAAGTTAAGTCCTGCTTGCGTGAGAACTACGCTACATATATGACGTTATTATGAGTTGTAGCTCTGTGATTGTTTCAGTAGTTGATCTGTAAGTAGCTGGTTCCAAATCGGTGACCCGTTCAATCGCAGCTATGGAAAGGGATCTTCGTGCTAATCTGTGCGAATGACTACTAGTTAGTAGGTTTTACTAAGTCGAAAATTAACTAGGCAAATCACCCTTACCCAGCTTGACGGGAAACTTGTACGTCGCAGCTCGGGTGCGCGCACCGCTTCTCGTTCTCAACAAGCGTTCCGATAGCCATCAATGTTTAGTCTGTGAAGAGCAAGTTAGCTTGTACCAGTGAAGAAGGTAAAGAAGACACGAATAATTGACGAGTTACAGCGCAGGCAGACAACGGCCAACGCAAGCCGGAGCAGAGACGCTCCAGTCCAGTCGGGCGATCCGAAGCGGCCTCAGTGTCCCATCGTTTCACAGACGCGAAAAGAAGTAGGACTATTGCTTTCTACTCGCTGTCTCTTTTCGGCCTATCACAACACAGGACCTGCGTAACCAGCGAAGTCTAGTCCAGTCTGACGGGGCCATCAGACTTAGATAAGACATGAAACACGATGCGAAGAGGCTTAACGAGATCTTCAGCGCACATTGTAACGGTCGCTTAGAACTAACCCATGTAAAGCTAGAGTCGCCGCGAACTGACTATCCGTAAAGGGTACTGCATTCTCGGGTAAAGAGCGTGGCGCTAAAACGGTGCCGGAACGGATCCACACGGGAGACTAGGGGGCGGAAGTGGAAGATAGTTGTGTTCGTTTTGTCTGCTGGCAACACAGAAAAAGAGAAGAAAAGAGGAGAAAGAGCAACCTAGCAGTGCGGCGGCAACAGCAGTGCGATAATTAGCATAGTTCTGCTAAAGCTGAGGTGCGGGTTAGAGCAACTATCTGGGCAACCGGGTATTGGGCTGGTAAAGAGGTGCGGGTTCTCAGGAATGGAACACAAAGAGGCGAGAAAAGCGTCTGAGAATATAGAGAGGCGTTGGGGCCGAAAATTGAGCTCCCTGAGCTGCCGACGTTCGCGTGTTTTCTTTGCTTCATGACGGATTCCCTCGGTGCGGATCAACTGCAGAATATAAGGATTTCCCTAGTTGTTGTGGGTCAATAGAAGTGATTCCCCGGGGGTTTTGCTATGTAAAACAGTGGCGGTAGCATGTGCAGGGTTCAGTTAAACTTGTCGCTGATTAGGAACGTCGGCTTAACGCATCGCGTCGGGAAAAATCAGAGAAAAGCCACGAGTACGGAACAACCGAAGTGATCGAGCGAAAGTTAACCATGTGAGGCCTAACTTAACCGTGTGAATAGCTGTTTCAAGGACCGTCTCAAGTGTTTACACGTGTTCCTTTGGTGGAGAGCAAAGTTGAAAGGGCATGGAAATTCGAACCAATACAAGATCGCGCACGAATAAAAACAGATATTAGGCATACAATATGAATTCTATTAAATCAGTTAGACTCGTTAATATGTAGGTGCACTACGCAAGGACGATCCAAAGAAAAACCGGGAGCAGTTTCAGAAACAGAGTCACTGACGATGGTCATGCAAAGCTACACTTTCAATAGGAATTGCGTTCCCAAACTGCAAGAGCTTAACAACTGGATATTAACCGATTTTATAACTATAGGCAGCCCTTCTACTGTACAGCTTCCTTGTGTATTTCAGGGCGGCAATTTCCTGAACGAGAAGATTGCCGGCGATAAGGCGCGGCGTGATCTCACGCTGAAAGCTGGCCGGAATGAAAACCTCAACTTGGCAACGAGACACAGTCAAGAGAACATACATATGATGATATATAGGATAAGTGAGATGTGTCAGATGGCGGGGAACTTGTTTTGGTTCCGTAGATAGCAAAAGTCGATGGAAAGAAAACGCAGCCGACCAGCCCAGGATAGGTTTTTCGTCCAGCATTCCTATTCCTTCCGGGGATCCCCCTAGTTCTGCTTAGTTATACCAGTGATTCGAATCGTGAGATCAGGGAGCAATGCATGGACACTACGAACCAAACAGACCGGATCGACTTGCTCCGACCCAATTCCCAACGTCCATGTCATGTGCTCGCGACGTGCACGACATCTTAATGATCATCATCGATGGGACGTACATCGCGTCTTTCGGTGGGTACAACGAAGGATAAATAGTACAGGGTTGTCACTGTGTCCCCGATGACGTCTGGCGCTGACCTGGCCGAACACGGCCCGCACAAACGCCAAACCACGGAACAATCGAGCACAAACTAGGAAACAAGCTTTCGGTATGGAGGCGTCGGTAAGCGCAGTACCGAAACTTTATCGGTTAGGAGCCAGTTTGTCCATCAGCCGCTGCCGCCTCTGTTTAGACATCAACCATCGCTACAACATGAACGGTAATTGTCAGTTCTGGACAATTACGCTGTAGACCGGCAGCCAATAATAATGGAGGTGATAGCGCTGCGTTCGTCAGAGCATGTGCGAACAGCGAATGCCAATGATCATTGGGTCGGTAAGAAATCGTGCCATAGAGTGGGGTGAGTTGCATGGCAGAAATGGCGGAAAGGTGACTGAATGTGAGAAACATGTCGTTATACGGGTTTGCCGGAAAAGCTGCGTTCTCCAGCAACGGCTAGCTTAAGAAGTTTACGTTGCACCGGATATACACATGTCTATATGTGTTTGTTGAGAAAGAATGCGGTGTAAAAATTCGTAGATTAGTATCGCCGTATGCGAACCTAGCTAACCGGTTTCTCATATGTAACGCTGGATAGATAGGTAGATAACTAAGGATTGGCTGGTACAGTGACTGGTTTATGGTTGATGACGATAACTAAGCAAAAAGCGAAAAAGGCTGAGTGTTGGGTTAACTACGTACCTACATGTAGGTTCGTTGCCCAGCCCAAACTGTTGCTGCTACGCAGACATCATTCGCCCTAGTGAATCGAGCAACACTGAGTAACATGTGAATAGAATCCGAGTCTGTCAATAGTAGTAGAGCTCAGCAACGCCTATGACCGTGTGATAGATGCCACATATGGACTATTCCACCCCTAAACGTCATCGGTCACATGCTTAGTGTTTATCGAAGGTATTTCGCTCAGGAAAAGCGCATTTGCCGGGAAAATCTACCTAGATGCAACTATCTAAATAGTGTAAAACTATTTTGCCTAAACTGGAACTGCTGGTCTACATTTGACCATTGTCATTTCGAACTATGTCAACCGTAGACTTTTCGTATAATTGAATCCCATGCCTTTTCCCGTGCATAGCCAACAAGCCGCAATACTATTTCTTTAAATTATGGGTATTTTGAAGAACATTGAAAAACTAGCATAATTTGAACCCTCAAAGGTATTATAATATAATGGGTTTGCCAAAATTAATATATGTACTTAGAAATAATATCAAATTAAAGCAGGCGACAATTTCAAGGTGTTTTGGTACACATTTTCGGTTAGGTATAGAAAAATCTATCGAATAAAATCGTACTTAACAAGGGTCAACCCATTGCGTAGCGGTTATGATCGACCTTCAGCCAAATGTACCAAAGATATCCTAACCAATCAAAAAATATTTTTAGAAGAAAGTGTAAAAGCATGCATTGGTTAGGTTAGGTTAGGTACAATTAGGGGATGTATCGAATAAATTTTCATAGGAAAAAATGTGTGTCGGATTTTAAGAACAATAGTATCTAGGCAGATTCGTAGGCTGGAGTCGTACTTTACCCTTGTATCGTGCTTACCCTCTCGTATTAAAAGATACATATATGCGTAACCCTCAGAAACGCTAGAGAATCCCAGAGAACATAGGCTACCCGCCATTCCTGCAATTGACCGGCCCTTTTCCTGTTGTTTGTCTGCTTTATATAGTACCCAAATGAAAAAACTGTTTCCGACTTAGCTATGACTATCTGTATATTCATAGCAATACGACTATTGTAAACATTTGTGTGCCTGTACGAAGTCTATAGCGAGAACGGTGACTAAATCTAGTGAATGGTCGAAAACTGTTAGTGCAGACCATAAGTGTGATGCAGACCTTAATCGAAAACGGTTTCCTTGCCGAGCTCTTTACCGGAAGTTTCGGTTGCTGCTGCTGGGAAAGAAATATCACACCACAGGAGTCCCTCTTTTATGTCTTCAGATACTTCACCTCCGTAACAGCGGGTTGCTACCTCGTTCCTCCCTGCAACTGGTAATTTTCTGCTCAGACGATGATGCCTCCGGACATCCAGTTCAGATCGGAGCAAGGAATGTTAGACGAACGTTGTCGTTTTACATTCGGGTCACATCGGTTCAGTGTCCCCAACAATCGCCCAGTTTTAGTCTATGAGATAATACGATCGACCGGCAAACGGCCTTCTCTTAGCCTTAGATTTGATGCCTGGTTAGCCCACTGCCCAGCTGCTCGGCGGCTCATTGCGTTCACCTTTGTTAACAGTTCAGGTAATTTGTGATGGCCGATGAAGGTAGCAGCCGCAGAAGCAACAGCAACAACGAGAAAACGACAGCAGAAACTGAACCGACAACAATAATAACGACACCGGGGACTAACAGCAGTTAAACCTTGTTTGATTCTATTGATGATCCCCGGTAGAGGTCGCAACGGCAGCAAGGAAAGCTGACAAACCAAGGGCGACCTGGCTCCCCCTTCCAGTTAAATATAGGCGGGTACAGCGGCTGAAGCAGGGTAGACCTTTGTGAGCGTTGGGGCAATCGTGAGGACAAACAGCAGCAGGCTCACCGTTTTCATACGGCGGCGGTGTGCCTAACCGATCGTACTTGGATAGCAGCTTGGCGACAAATCGGGGCGGTCCAACCAGCTTCTTGATTGCTTGTCGCTGAGGGAACGGCAAAGCTGCTGTTTTTATTAGGGAAGGAGTTACCACCCTTTTGCTGGATGGTTCAGTTGCCCCCCGCTTGAACGTCGCATTGAGGTTAGTTGCTAGAAGTTGACCGGTTAGGTCAATAATAGCTGTGGTAATATGTTTGCCTCCGAACGACTTGATGAAGTATCGTCACGATCTGAACTAACAGCACCGCATGGTGGCGCCATTAACAGAAACGCTCACCGTAAATAAAGGACGAAAGCATCGTGTTAACGTAGAGCCGGTAGTCGGTGATAGATGCTGCCAGAGGAAAAATCGATCTGTCTCATTCGAAAGAACAAATGATAGGGAAAAGGCTCAGTAAAAGTTACAGCAGAAGACATCTCCATTCAGAATATATAAAATCGAGCTTCGTTCATTTGAGTTTCTTTTTTTTTCTAAAAAGCAGACGACGAGAGACTAGGTTCTTACGCTAACAATTTAAATTATGACAATTTAGTTTCTTTCAAGATATTACATTCATTAATAAAACAATATCAGATTCAATCTTTGGCTCGGTTATAGCAATTTAATGGATCGTTTCGTACTTCTAGAATTGGTTCAGTATACAACTTAGCTTGGTACACTAACATGACTTTCTTTGATCATGTACACACATATGGACGATACATTGAAATTGTAGGCTAGTATTTCGGTGCTACACGTTACTGCTTTTGTTGTAAGTAATAATTTTGCTCTCGAATATATTGCACAGCGGCACAGTGATCAAAAAGAGTATTCGATTGATTGCTTTTTTGTATAACAAAAGAACTTTGGTCTTATGGACGTGGTCTCAAACGGAACGGGCAAAATAAATGCTGGTTCCCTGGGGACCGCTCTATTCTTGAATTAGTGATGTCGTTGCTAAAAATACCGTGCAACGTCTAGACTCGTAGAAGTTTAGGCTAGTGGCGCTAAATAAATGTCTGATGGCAGACCTAGAGAGCTCACCGACTCGTCCATTATACAAAAACCTCTCCTAGTGTTGACACACTCTTGAGACCACGTCGACAGACTGATGACTATACAGTCTATACTAGTCCAATGAAAACAGTGCAACAACATTACTGAATATACTCGGTGAACCCATCCCTGTAGGCTCTTAAGTTATTAGATCAAGCTAGTTTTAACTACTGTGCGAAGATTTAAAGGCAAACAAATATCTGTATAATATTCCCATAGTTAATTTCGACCTAAAACGGCCTCGTACCTTAATTACAAAACTAGGTCGAGTCATCCCTTCCGTACTTACTCTCTGGAAAGTAAGGTTCGAAAAGTTCCAGGAGAGAGCGCCTTAAAAGTACCTATGAAAAGGGTATTCCAGTAAGAAACAAAATGTATAATATATAAAGGCGACAAGGGAGTGACATTTTCAGGGTGTTGAATTGTACTTCTTCAACCGTTGAGTATTCATCCCGGGTGAGCTGCTGCTAATGCAGTGCACAGTGACGAACCTTTAATTAACGTGGCTCGTAAAAAACCTTAAAACATTAATCTTCATTAACTGAGCAACAGAATACTTATATATTCATTAAGAAGGTAATGGCTACGAGACGCTTTTTCTGCTACTATCCCTGGTACCCAAAAACGGTACGTTACGAGATCTACCCTTTCAGATAGGTATTTTTATATCTGTAGCTGGCTGGTCTGAACGGCTAGCAAAGCTACTCAATACGTCGATCTTTTTGTTTAGATCATCCGATTGCAAAACTGCATTTGTCCATCTCATATAATGTCCCCATACAAATCCTTTCTTACTGTCCACAGATCCGTAAGCACCATCGTTCATATTTTTTACACCTTACTCGCTCTCAGAATGCGATAGCATAGACACACGTAGATTAAGCACACATACATTTAAGGGAACGGGTACCACCCAGCCAATAGGTATAATCCACTGGCTTCATATATCAGTAGGCTCCTGTTAATCAACCCGTTTTACTCTAACTTTTTTCTTACTAGGCGGCAAACTATAATATTTTTCCATTTCCCTTATGATTCCGCTGATAAGCAGCGTTATTATTTAGAAACCATTTAGAGGTATTGACCGTCTACTACAATATTTGATGTTACTTAGTGCTGTCTTGCCTCTCTAATTTTGTCTCTCTAAATAGCTGTCTTCTGTCCTTAGATAGGTGTTTTGTCCCTTTAATGTTGTCTCCTTAGATAGCTGTTTTGTCCCTTTAGTGTTGTCTCCTAAGATAGCTGTTTTATCTCTCTAGATGGGCGTTCTATCTCCCTAGATAGCTGTCTTGTTTCCTTAAATAGTTGTCTCTCCTTCCTAGGAAGTTGTTTTGTCTTCCGAAGAAACCTTTTTGTCTCCCTAGGTAGCTGTATTGTTTTTTAAATAGTCGTCTTTCCTCCCTAGATAGCTGTCTCGCCTACCTTGTGTTCCTCAATAGCTGTCTTGTTTCTCTATTTTTTTCTCCCGAGATAGCCCTCTTGTCCCTTTATTTTTTCTCCCTAGATAGCTGTCTTGTCTCTCTATTTTTTTCCCTAGATAGCCGTTTTGTCTCTTTATTTTTTTTCCCTAGATAGCTGTCTTG
>NW_019215593.1:0-8886 GCF_002532875.2 Varroa jacobsoni | reverse complement strand
TACAGACAAACAGTCGGACAGGCAGACAGTCGAACAGACAGTCAAACAGACAGACAGATAGACAGTCGGACAGACAGAAAGACAGACAGTGTGACAGGCGAATAGACAGACAGTCAGACAGTCGGACAGACAGATAGTCGGACAAGCAGACGGACAGTCGGACAGACAGACCGTCATATAGTTGGACAGACAGTCAGACAAACAGATAGTCAAGCAGACAATTAGACAGACAGTCGAACAGACAGACAGACAGTTGGACAGACAGAAAGACAGACAGTGTGACAAGCGAACAGACAGACAGACAGACACTCGGACAAGCAGATGGACAGCCAGACAAGCAGACGGAGAGTCGGACAAGCAGACGGACAGTCGGACAGACAGACGGTCGAACAGACAGACAGACAGTCGGACAGGTAGAGAGACAGTCGGACAGGCAGACAGACAATCAGACAGACAGATAGTCGAACAGACAGACAGACAAATCGTCAGAGAGACAGACTGACAGACAGATAGATGGATGGACAGATTGATTGATACATAGATAGATAGATAGATATAGATAGATAAGATATAGATAGATGCAGTATTCCATATTTCTAAATTATAAAAAATAAAAAATAAAATAAATAAAAATCAGATCAGATGCTCAGTCAAACGAGAACATGGATAACGCAAAATACCTGGACAGTACAAGCAGTTACCTGCTACTGTTCGTCCGCTCTATGCTGCTGTTCTTAACCGATAAGGGATGATCCCTGTCTTCGATGACGTTAAGTGAAACGCATTTAAAACAGTACAGTCTTCCTCTAAATGGGGCAGAGTGATGGCGGAAACTCAAGTCGCCATAAAAAATCGAAATGCAGGAACAACAATAATATAATGTCTTTGTGAAATGACTCTGAATCATCGTGGCTCATTGTGTCGCTAGGAAACCCCACAGATGACAAAATTTTACTACAGTGCCTATATGTATTGAACAAATTTGATCATCTGCAAAAATATGCATAATCTTATACGTACGTAACGAGCGTAAACCAGGCGAATCCAACTTACTTATGAAATATTACAGTTCAAACAGCTGTAGGTGGATCCATATAGCAAAACATGGAAACTCCCAAGTTTCCCGTCATATATCGAGGCAAACGATGCCCAGATACATTACAGACTACCCCACTATATCTAAAAGTAGACAGGGTCTTTGAAGATTTTGCGGTCGGTACCGTTCAACATAAAAAACAACGAGCTACCTTTACTGCACAGTCTCGTTAATTGCCTTATTTATGTTTTTCGTGAATGTATATCACAAAAGCACTTCGAGTATCTCAGCTCTTATGTTAGTAATGATGGTTTGACAGCTGATTGAAGCTAGCATAATTCGAGACAGCGTGGTATGCCGTGTAAGCTAAAGCTATATTTGTTTTTATTTGTAGACCGACTGTTATGTTCTTTGGCTCGTTCCGGTTTTGTTTTTAATATTGTTTGTAAGACAAACACAAGTACTTCTGTATTAGTTGACGATATGGCATCAGTGAATAGTAGCTCTCTACGTCCTGTCATCACCTTAAGCTCCCTTAAGTTCATCGAGACTCTGCTTCCGCACAATTCCCGACATTTGGCTTTACATCGCCACTGAGTTAGGATTTGCGAAATTCTAGCTGGAATAGTATTAATAGTAGTCAATGGGTATAGTTGATATTAGTAGAAATCATAAGCCAAGCGTGCTTCGGCTGACCACTCCTCACTTCTTCGTATTAGCGAGACCATATTCGATTGGTTGCGTTCGCTGAACAAAAGTCTATTTTCAGAGAACCTATACCTATTACGGATTTGTGATTCGGTGTCAATGATGCTTAGCTGGGCACGCACAGGTATGGCGAGTTCTTAGGACGGCCTAAGCTTCAAGCTTCCAGTTCTATTTCCGGCCGGCTCACTTAAGGTAGCATGTATGTGCCTCTTACACGGATGGTCATACATAAGCTTGCGCACTCGGCAATGTATGCTATAAATATAATGTACGGCAGATAACAACCCTTTTTGAAGAGGTGTTTAATATGATTATCTAGACAATTTATACAGCCGTAGCTTTCTTTATTGACTCTCGATACTTCTTCCTATTGACTTAATGGAGACCAGCTTTGATTTGAATTACCAAACGTTTCGAGCATTTCAACGACGCTGGTGTAGACATTGCTCCGATCAATATCGAGTTACAGGGAGGAAGTACAGACCAGCAAAGGCCTGCTGTCCTGCAACGAAACATATTGTTTAAATGGAGACGAGCCCTTTTTTGCTGTTAAATATTGTAACAAGTAAGCAGTCAGATTATTCGTCGTATTTACTATTCAATTCAGCAAATATTATGATTATATACATCAATATATATAATGCAATTATAGGTGATTTAACATGAGCAAAGGCGTAGTAAGTTATATTCAGCTCTCGATTACAGATAGGCGCTTGACAGGTCTTATAAAAGTTTAACCTTTTACTGAAGAACCTGGTACCCGTAATAAAGTGAACTTCATTGATGTCGGTCCAGCGATTTTCGCAACAGTTTGCTGTAACAGCCACATTTCTGATCACGACATCTTTTTTCCTGTAGGTTCGAAGTTTAGGAGAAAACTGATCCTTTTTAACTCTACGCATTTAGATGAATAAGCGATTTTTGAATGAAACGCGCATGCGTAAGAGAAGAATTTCGTCTAACGCGCATGCGTTGCACAGAACTTCGTCAATACGTGATAACTGTATTACCGCTAGCTGTTACATTTCTACGTGAAAAAAAATCCCTGAAGATTTTGATTTGATTTGCCCGTACATTTGTAATTATTTATTGATCAAGATGGATTACCATTTCTACTTTGTTACTGGCAACGAACTATTACACAATAGAATTTTTAGGATTTGTAGGTCGTAGCCGTATATGTTAGCAGACATTTTTGTTACAAAAACGTGTATAATATGTTATTGTTTAGATATAACTTTTCGAGACAAGAGACCAAGCAACGCCCGTATAGACGCGTATTTACACATATATTGCTAGATGTTGAAAATAGCAAAGCTAAGTGAAACAGCGCACGTTATCATCCCTGTCTAATTAACCGTGCTTATGAAGAAAACGAAACCAGAATTTTATTTTACGCACAAAAATTCAATAAACCAGCTCATATATATATTAGTAATCAGCTAAGCACCGTGTACAGGCACGTTGCATGTCGTGGGCGCCGCGCTGGTTTGGGGCTCTTAGAGTGTTGAGAATCATTCCACCTGCTCGGGGATAGTAAAATTCTCACACGAGGCTTCTTCAGCCAGCAGCAGGGGTCTTTAACATAGCGTGTACTAAGCCAAGCGGACTGCCCTTGCGGTACCACGTTATAGATCGCTTGGCTGCTAGCAGGCAGCCGTCTATGTCCTTACAGATTTGAAATATGACAGACGGAAACTTGATAGTAAAAAAACACAGCCGGTCTAATCTTATGGAGTAGATTGTACGCGCAGGAAGCCTTAAAGTTGATCTGGATTACGGAAAAGTTTGCGGCGATTAGAAAACAAAGTACTTGTAATACATAGGTGTAAAAGGTAATCATCTAAACGTCTAGTTTTACTAATTTAGGCTAATAAGCTTAAATAATAGCATTGGAGTTTTAGCATGGTTGTATATGCTTGTGTCCAAAATATTTCACCTCGCAGTCCCATACAAAACTCACAAAAAAAAGATCGGAGGGTAACAGTAAGCTGTGCGTTATCATCAGGTAATAATATTTAGTTGTCAATACCGTGATCGAAGACTCCTTTTGCTGCGAATGTTATCAAGGTTTGCAGATTTCGCGCCGTCCAGGCCAATTCAGAACGGAGCTGTGGGTCCCTGAATAACTTCAGTCTGTTTTCCTTCTTCTGCATTCGACTATGCCCATTTTTGCTGGTTACCCGCCTGCTAGTGTTGCGACTATTGAGATCACTATTTTCATCTTTCTACTGTTCTGTCTGAAAAGTTTTCATTATCTCATGCCGATCGTGATTGCATCCAGGATATATAATGATATGAATAGGAGACCCCCGCACTCACAGGGAGGGATGTTAATGAGGTTTCACTCGGGACTTCGTTTTGCGGCGTAACTTGCAAGAGCTGTATTTGAATGTGTGTGTGTGTGTGTGTGTGTGTGTGTGTGTGTGTGTGTTCGTCTGTTGTAGAGCTTTTCAAAGCACTTGCTAACTTGTTTAATAACAATTCGACGGCTTTGCTACCCAGACGAAGAAAAAATGCCTGAAATGGTATGGTGTGTAAGAGCCCGATACACCGTCACGCTCGAAAGTATTTACTATGCACGCGCAGATTTCCGAAACGCATTTGGAGGCGCGAACGATTTTCGACGAGCCACGCTAAACTGAGCCTATTTTCAGACCGTTAAGATAGCGCGCCTACAGGGTTCTACATTGTATTTATAGTACCGTAGAAACTAACATGTCTTCTTCAATGTATATCGACGCTCCACGAACCGGCTAACACAGCTGAGGACACATATTACGCATATTGGAGCTCGTTACAGGCTCACGCTTTTCACACTGAAGTAACATTATTTGCTTTCTGACTTGCAAATCACTGGATTTTTCTGTGAAGACTAGTAAAATTTACTCGAAAGTGTTGCCTACGATGATTCGTTGAAGTATCGCTCATCAACGATATTACTCCCCCATAGATTTAAAACTGGGCCCTTAGAAAAGCACTTGTCTCAGAGTCACACAAGTTCGACAAATAAAATTTGAACAAAGCGAAATAAACAATTATGTTATGGTGTACGAGTCCAGGTTCTGAATAAATGTCAGATATTCGGTTACTTTTTATCTATAAAATATCATAATTGCGCTTGGAATTGGATGATTCGTATCAAATATTTATTATGTATGAAGATACTATTTATTATATATGAATATGATTATCGTAAATCATATGGTTATCGAGTAAGTTAAAGTTAATGAGGCTCTTTGGGCGAACCAATATTTTAAGCATTTGTTAGATTGGTGTTTGTGAACAGTATGAGTACAGGTTCTGTTCACAGACATATATGACTTACTGCAGTGATAACTTACGTTCAGATATTCAAATAAAGTCATATGTTCAATTACTCAAGAGATCAAAGTTATACAGAACTATTATCTCTTCATCATAGCAATAAAATACGTGTTGGCTTAGACGGCTGAGTGCAAACACTTGTCTGGTCTAGTTTTTTCTCTGCAACGCTACGTCACCGAAATGATTAAAAGACTAACTAAAATCTACAATGGTCTAAGATTAATATCAAGGCTTGCCTTAAAGTTCACATTAAGCAGTTTTTTTATGGATTTTGCCCGACATCGAACTCATGTTCTCTGAAAAATGCGTTATGTCGCGGAGCCAACAGCTGTTGCAGTATTGGATGGTAATTTCGCGCACCTGTTGTGTCCACTAAATAACGTAACAGACAATCTAGAAACGCGCTGTTTCGCGTCTCTAGGATGTAGCGGCGGCTGTTTCGCAGATTTTTAACCCATTATCAGCGTTAATATGATTCTTGTTTCATGATCGCTATTTCCTTTTGTAAACGTCTAACTTCGTTCAAAGCATTTTCCTAAGAACGAGCTTGAGCTAATTGACGATGGAGCAGTAGACTCTATGATAGGTTCGGGTATATCAACGTCCAGCTTTTCGGGAGCTGTTCAGATTTAGGACGCATGTAAAAGTGTACCGCTGTGTGTATGTGCATGTGTACTCTAACTGAATACACGATATAATGCGAATTACCGTCAAGTATCGCAGCATAAACGGCTGGGTC
This sequence comes from Varroa jacobsoni, assembly GCF_002532875.2. Taxonomy (NCBI): domain Eukaryota; kingdom Metazoa; phylum Arthropoda; class Arachnida; order Mesostigmata; family Varroidae; genus Varroa; species Varroa jacobsoni. The sequence continues at coordinate 3,076 of NW_019215593.1, read as the reverse complement.
TGACAGCACCGAAGACACACGGTAAATAGGTGATATTGATTTGGTCTATAAGTATTTACTATATTATACGAAATATCTAGTTTTGCATGTCAAGGCCAGTTACAACAATAATCGTATTAGGCCTTATAGTTATTAATGTTGCGATCATCTTGCCAAGAAATCAATGCATCCTGCGTTCTTCAGTTCCGAAATTTTGAAAAAGATGCGTTATTAAACAGCAAATAATAATAATAGCTTAATTGCGAATGCTATCAGGAGGTAATACTGTAACAAATGCAAAAAAAAAAAAAAAAAAGATTATTTCGTGACCTGCTTGTAATAGGGCGAAAAACTTCAAGCTTATTTGGGTTTTCGCATTACCTTCGCATTAACGAAGACTTTCGTGCAGTTTTCTGGTCTTAATTTATGTAGTGCGCCTACTACGGTATCGTACCTCTGGCCACATGCGACTCGTTCCACATGAACGCTGATGATCGTACGCATCAAGTGAGGCGTTGGTGATTGGCCCGAACTCGTTTACATGATGGAAGTAATGTCGTAGCGTGTGTGTGACGGAGTCAAAGTAACGACTTCGGAAAAAGGAGAAGCTCGGAATGAAAAAGCCGACCTTTAATGCGAGTTTCGGTCTGTATCGTGCAAGCCAAGATTTTAAAACGGTTGTTGGCTGATTAAACGATTTTCTATTGTAATTGTCAAAAATTCTCTCATATTTAGCTTGGGGTCTAGCTTGAGTACGTTGGTACACAACAAGCTGGCAAAGAAGCTTGGCAGATTCTCAACCTAGACATCATATTTAGCTACTACTAATTTGACTGAATATTTAGCTAGTTATTTTGTAGGAGAAGGCATTTATTACGCTCACTTTGAGTGAGATGAGTAGAGACACCTAACCCTTAAAGATTGCATTTTTATATAGACATCATATAATTGGAATAGCGCACGCATATTCCAAGATTATATTTCACCTAATGATGATTCGGGTGATGAGGAAGCGCCTTGGTATTCACTGAACCATAGATAGTTATAATGGCCGAGAGCCTAACATAAAGTTAAAGGCGCATGTGAAGGGGACCCGAGCTTCTTTCGAGATCATCTGAACGGCTTCTTCTCCGAAGAGCTTTTTAGTAACAGCGAATCCGCGCATCGCGTGTTCCGGTTTTTCACAGAAGAATGCAGGCATAGGCGAGCGATCCTGTCAACGATTCCTCTTATAGATCGCGAAATGGCCTTTGACGTAATACATTGGTCACCGCTTCTCATAAACATAGCTTGACATCTATAGCTGTCTACCTTATAAAACAAGTTATATGTATAGATGCCTCTACACGAATGTAAGCTTGTCTTCTATAGCGACATCTACACATAGATTAATATTCTGAGAACTCCATTTTTGCAAATAAGATCTGTTTAAACAGTTAGCATGAAATAGTACTGTTTTCTATATAAAAATTTTCGGTGCCAAGATCGGTATTTCTAACCTGGGAAAACATTTTCCTTGCATAATTATAAGCGAATTGGGTGAGGGCCAACATAAGTCAGCAAAATGGATTAATGTTGAGAAAAAAATTGTGTGAACGTGGTATCTATTGGTACCCATAGGATTATCCTGATATGGGAGAAAACCCATCCGTCTGGCGTAGCTCCCTTTAACTTTGAATCGTGTCTGTGGCACCAATTGGTGCACGCTGAATTTAATTACAGGTAACATAAACATATAAAACTAGTCTTGTCGTAGAAATTGTGTTTCGTGATTGCAGTTCTTTCGATCTTGCACTTCGTAAATGACAATTGCAGACTAAATGATTGATATTGATCTATGTGGTTGGATAGATTAGGACTCCTGGCGAGTTTAGCTTACAGATACAGGAAGATCAACATATCTATACGTTCCGCGGTGGGTTTTACTCTATCCATGATTGTAAAAATTAACGTATTTTGTTCAGAATAAACTCAGTTATGCTGTAGCTTATTTTGATCTTGTTATTCAGACATCCAACAGGATTTAGGCTTCGATCTCCGATATTTTCGTTTCGTAACAGAGAGAGAGCGTCCACTATAAGAATTATATTTGTCATGAGAAGATAGCATTTTGGATGGAGCCTATTCAATATTTATCACGCTATCGTAATTGAACGCATCCCCCAAAATAAGAAACAGCTAGAAATCAGGTGTTAAAACAAACATTTTATGTTCACGTTTTACTAGAGGAATCTGAATGCGCGTCTGGATCTACTCTGAAGAATACCGATAACAGCCTGCTTTCAAACTCGTCAAGAGATCTCTGAAATTCAGAGTGTGGGCTTTGCACCAAACGTCATCGAACGTTTCCACGTACTTGATATTACGTAAGACTGCAAATAGCGAAACATCAACTTCTTAACGTTGCTTTCACCACGCAAATTTCACAAGTGTAGCCCAAGTAAAGTCAGAGTGACTTAACAACCTCCGTCAACTGGTAGTTTGCTGGCTCACTCTATCGAGATTATTTATCTGAAATCTTACGTTTATCTTATCTATCTAAATAATGAACATAACTTTCTACAGCGTATGTAACTACACAAAGACTAGGTAAAAAAGAATTTTATTTTAAAAAGCATATAAATCGAAAGGTATTTCAAGTAACTCACAAATAATACGAGTCTATATGCTGCAAACATTTAACAACTACGTGCCTAAATGCTACCACCAGAAAAACCAAACTGCTCTCCTAAGAATTATCCCTATAGTTGAATCGTAGGCTGTGCTGCCCTATAATTTCTTTTATTTTCTAGCACAGTATTGAAAAACCTTAATTTTGAAATTTTTCATAGTTTTTATTTTTGTTGGTCTTCGTTTAACGGTTCAAGTTTTAGTTGTATTATGTTGTTTACTTTAGAAATAAGCCTCTTCGATCTGAGAAGTATCGTAGACGCACGTTCTGTTGCGTTACTGCCGATGACAGTAACAAGTATCAACTAAGTGCTAGCGCCTGTCGTTGGTGTCCTTGCCTCGACATAAAATATCACTCACATTACCACCTATCATAAGAGGTTTTTTTTACGAAAAGCTGTCTTTTTGTGTAGGTGCGTGCTGTACC
>NW_019215592.1:0-8894 GCF_002532875.2 Varroa jacobsoni | reverse complement strand
ATAATACTACAAGTATGTAAATGTAAAGGTAATGTGTTATATGTACAAGCACGTATATACAAAGGTCCCTGTACAAAATCCCTGATTAGATAATCAAGACTATACCTTCTTCCGAATAGTACGTTGATACCATGCTCCTTCACTGTTTGCTACCACACAGAGAAAAATTTTACAAAAATAGATAGAAAGAACAGTAATTTATTTTCAATCATTTATTTAGTTATCATCGCATCACTGAAACTAGGAATTTTCACAAAATTCCTATTTTCCACTGACTCTCAGAAAATGACTAATGCTTTTATCATGCAGCTACCACTCACTTACAGAAATTGCTCAGAGAAATTCGCGCAGGCTGAATTCATGGAAAAATATAGCAAAGCGTAAAAAGGGTCGCTAGCAATAATTTTGAAAGTAATAAGGTTTAAAAAAAAAAAACGAAAAAATATTACAAAATAAACAGATGTGGTCTATGCAAACAGAACAGCAATAATCGAAAATCTGAAGAAACGACGAGCAGGACATTTTGTTTCGTATTTTTTGACCTCGACGCAACGCTGCCGATGGTAAACTTAAACCGTTGAGTCGACTGTTACGATGTCGGAACGAACAAGGGCTTCAGATACTGAAATTTTGGAACTTTGACACGAAAAAATTTACGCTAGATCATCTCATAAATAGTGTCCCTTCACAGAATGGTCTGACAGCCGGAGATTCGATATTCTACTAGGATATGTTTAGGTAAGGACACGGTAAGGTACGCGTGTAAGTAGACATGTCTCTGTTGTTTAGCCTTGTTTTACGGTACGAAAATTTACACGAAACTAGCATCGATTTGGCATAGCGTAAATTCCACACTGAAGTTTTGAAAATAACTATGTAAAAATGTCATTTTATGGATAAAAATCGAATTTTACTTTCGCTAGATATATCCCACGTTTAGGCTATACCGGTACGACGTAACGAAGATACGTTCTATTCATATTTATAAAGACGCTCGTTTTATATCTAATCACACGTGGCAGTGTATATGTTGGCTCTAACTGCGTCGAACTCGATTGCTCACTTTCGTCTGCTTGTAGGCAGTCACGAAAAAATGGTGGAAGAAGCATTTTCTATTTCGGGCAATTCGATTCCTCTTGACTAATTCACAGAAATCAATGTGTAGAACTCGAGGATCAGGTCCACTAGATTCTGTACAATCGCCACGACCGTAACGACAACTGGCCCAACTAAAAATGGGTATGATACACTGTAAACATATATATATTAAAATCGACAGACACAGTTTTTGCGTTACGGAACGCTGAAGAAATCATGGACATCGTGACCAGTAAACAAGAATAGTTGTTTTCATAAAGCTCTCTATACGAAAGAGCCAAACGAAAGCATCACTATCAGAAATTGCAATTATTACCCCTCAGAATTGAACTTAAACACAACGTAGCTACATTATTCGCTTGCTCCACGGAAAGGCCCATGCTGAACTGGTTAAAGAAAAACGTTGACGTTAGATTCGTGATACTAGCCAGCCCACCATTAACGTACGTCGGAAACAATTAAGATGTTGAAGTGACACCTATAGATTACCGATGCTTGAACAGTTAAACTTCGAGTAAGTGCACGGATTTTAATTAGTAATGCAAGGATAATCTGAACGGACCTAATAATCACGGTCGTATTGTCTTCGGTCATCCGGTCATCGTCCTAGTTTTTTCACTAGTCAATTAAGGCAACTCGTTTATGTCGAATGTTCCAATTCCTCGAACAGATATATCTAGACCTTGCTGGGCTATCAGCGAGCATTGCCTATAATAAATGTCAGAAGTTTTCAATTCATTGCTATTGTGCTTAGTTCGACATTTCCTCGATACCGACAAAGATCGCCTGGTTTGCTACGAGTGCAGGGGTCCGATCTAGCATTAAAGGCCGGTATGATGTCCGCGCGGTCTGAGTGCGCGAAGAAAAGGGTAGATTCATTGTTGACCTAAGTTCGAAACACGATTCAAACATAATTCTTCGATTGGTCGCGTAGAAATACAGTGATTCGATCAGTCACATGTAGGTACTGGCTATGCGAAAACAAACAACGTTGCTGTAGGTGAGGTTGTATACGAAAGGCAATCATAATCGCATCTGAATATTCCATTGCATCTGCGTACCATACGGTGCAGCTAAACGCCGGACAGTCAAGAAGTCCGCTTTCTAACGCGTCCAGGCTGTCAGCCCCCAAAATGCCAGCGGTCGAGGAACGGAACTTCACTAAAGCAGCATTCGCCTTACTTACAAACGGTGCGTATCACTATGTATAGAGAGGCAAAATACGTTAATGGGTTCTATCTGCACGTTTCGGTCTACTGAAGTTTGCGTTCATGTGAAAGAGACTTTCGCAATTGTCGCGGTGCGTTATGCTTAGCACGAAGACGTCCTTTCCTTTTCACATTTTTCTTTAACAAGTATTGCGTTTACCCACGAGACCGAAGTTTAATACCCGGTACTGCTACTTGGGTAAGCGTTGCTGACACAACCAGTTTCATAGCATGAAGCAAGGTGTGCCTACGTATAATTGCAGACCTAAATAAACTCACCCGACACCATTAGACGATCATAAGAGTCTACACGTCACACGTGCCCTACGTAAGATTCATAGGCAGATATGTTGTCATTGAGGAGACTTTTTTTTTGTCTATAGCAACATGAATGATGCGATTTTACCGCCTTTACTGATCTTGTATGCATGTTTCTGATAGAAGCTAGGGAGACACCAGAATCTCTTGCAGACGATCGAAGAAGGGCATGTGTAGAAAGAAGCTGAAGTCTTTTGCTTGACACGAAATTGGATCCTGTGGCTTTAGAGATCTTTTAGGCTTAGAGGCAATCGCCGTGATCTCTGTACTACCAACGAGTTCATGGCGGGTCTAAACAAAGCGATATAGATCGTTTTTTAGACTCAAGTGTTTGGACATTGATATACCATTGTGAGTGGTTGTGTCAACTATTCGAGAAATCTGGGTTCAATAGTACGATGCGGCTGCAATAATTATCCGCGATAGAAAATGAACGCGGAGTTAATTTTTAAATTTATAAATTAAGCGAATTCTCTCAGGTATACATTGAAGTGGGAAATTAAACGAATGATATATTTTACCAGGTAGTTTTTGCGGTATCGTCGAACTATATAGTTCTGACTGTGAAAAAAAATTTTTGTAATTATACAACTAAGCAACCGTATCGGTGAAGCTAGCCGATCCAGAATACATTTGAAGTATTATTTATTTTATCGTATATGCAGTTAGTTAATAATTAATCTGTCAATATTGATTCCATGAAAAGGAGTTACGTAAGTTTTGCGAATCCTGAAAAGACCCATCCTGGCTACGTCCTATTTAGAATGACCTTATATATTAAAAAAATGAAACAAAAAACAACTTATCCTGGAATCGCACGATCTCACCTTTAACGAGAAACTATTTAGGGCCCGAAGCAGTACAACTTTCACGTCTGTAGGGTAACTAATTTGGCGAATATAAGTTTGTCGAAGCACAAAACTTCTGTTTTCTGTTTTGAGCTGTTGTTAGATACGGAACAAATTTTTTTTTCAAAAATCATGCGGATTAGGCTCCTCGTGTTTGGTATTCGATAGTATTGTGCGACATCCTTAAGAAGAACTACATCATAAAGAAGTAGAACACAATGCTTCTAAGGAACTTATTATGACAACTCATAGAACTGTCAGCGGTTCCATATATATCTAAGAATAGATGTTGCTCTTTTTAGGTCTACGGGTCCGCTTTTTGGCTTCGTGCACCAAAACGCTTACGACGCAAAGGCCCGTTCTGTGCTTTTAATATCTGATGGTCTTCATACTTTCAATAATAAATAAGCGTGTAAAGTTTACAATGTGATTCTAAAGTAGGCTTCTAAACGAAGCGTTGGTTATATAGATATCATGGTATATTGATAATTGAGGTAAAATTCCGGTGACTTTCCGTCTAGCGTCTATTGCCAACCTGCCTGACTGTCCCTTGCCCCAGGCTGTTCCTGAAGATCATCTAATTAACATAAGTGGACCAATGTCTTGATTAAGAACTGTATTATTCCACTTCGTCTTGTGGATGACGCTCATTATAGTACGTAACGTGTACGTTTACTGCTTCAGTATAAACTTATCCCATTAGAAGATTGCCAATTCCATTGGATTGTCCAGTCAGTGACAGGAAAAAGACACTGAATTACTTACTATGTATTGTAAACAGGACTGCGTCTTACATGAATAGGAGAATCACTAGTTTACGTTACGTTTAATATGTATTTTTTAAACCATATGCTTTCAAAGGTGTTTTGTCTCTAGTATCTGAACCTCTTTCTGTAAAAAGCCATACTGGAAACTAGAAGCACAACTTTTCTAGGTTAAGTAAATTTTGAAAGGAAAAATATTTAATATAATATACTATTTATTTATAATCATTTAATATATATAATAGTAAGGGTTGATCCAATTGTAATTGTCCATTACAGATGCACCTGATAAAATCGTGGCCTGCAAGCAATTGCTACGAGTTATTTGCAAGCGCAATAAAGTCATCTCTTTACATAATGACCCGTTGACGCATTTTATCAACGAGCAAGTCTATTTAACGACATTGGAATTACTGAACAAGCTTGAGAATCAGGTTCTTTGTGTCTGGTATTTAGTTTCTGCTAACTTGTCCTGAATGAACTTGTGTGCAACACGTTGAATTTTTAAAAGGCCGGGAATCTCAAAGCTTCTCTCGGCAAACTAATGGGAGGGCCTGCTAAATGACACAAGGTTTACGACAAATACTGAATTCTCTCCTGTATCGTGTAAATTTCATATTCCTATTTCTAGTAATGCATCGTTTACCGTGTCTCTTTTCTTCTAATTTAGCTTATGTCACACAAGGATATATTCGACGACTGCGAAAATATCTGCCATTTGTTCACTATGCTGTTACCTGATAATGGTCCTGCGTGTGTGAGATTCAGCGCGTCTATCCATCAGATTACGATGGCAATAGCCGAACTCAGTAATCTGCTCGAGCGAAATGCCAAGGCCAGGGTTGTCAATTGGGCCGAAATTGGGCAGAGCTTCATAACACAGGCGAAAGAAGCTAACGCATTACAGTCGCATAATTCTTTTCGCAACTATATTCCATCAATAGCAGATTTCGATCTGATCAATTTAGTCGGTACGGGTACGATGAGCCAGGTGTATTCGGTGATTCATCGTCCGACAGGTCATCAGTTTGCCTTAAAGGTCACTCCCCGAACAAAGCTTCCAGTGTTTGAAAAAGCTGGTGCATTACAATCAACAGCCCCTCAGGATGTATCCGTGGCACCAAACCTGATTACGGAAGCAAGAGGCGTCGAATCCCCTGCGATGGCATTTATCGATCGTGTCGTCGGATCAATGACCCACGACCTCTTGGTTTGCCGGATACACGCCGTATGGGTCGCCCGGCCCAATCTCGATGTTGCTTTAATCGAATATATCGAGGACGACGTTGATGTCATGCAAGTGGTCGACTATTTGGGCTATATGGCAACTGAGGATGCAATGCTCGTCACCTTCCAAACACTATTAGGCATTGAGCATATGCATATTCGGGGATTTATTCATCGCGACGTTAAGCCATCGAATCTCCTCATTGACAAGAACGGTCGGGTTCGCTTGACTGATTTCGTCAATGCAAAAATATGCCGAGGCCATTTTCCCACAAAGAAGATACTTACAAGTTATTTCAGACGAACGGGTCAGGAGTTCAAGGATCACGAGACCGCCGGAACAGCTGCATACATGGCTCCAGAAGTGCTTCTGAAGAAAAGTTACGGAAGAGCATCCGACTGGTGGGCACTCGGGGTTACCATGTACAAACTCACCACTGGCAAGGTCCCTTTTCGCGGGGACGAAGCATCAGTAGTGAAGGAACGAATCATTAATGATGAACTGCGGTGGCCCAAAATAGAAGAAAATCCTCATTCGGCAACGCCAGAGGTCAAAGAGTTTGTCTACGATCTTCTTAAAAAGAATCCTATACATCGTCTAGGTACAAAGATGTACAGTGATCTTAAAGATCACCAGGCAATGGCTAAAGCAGCCGCAATGCTTCGTCGAGTACAGACAATAAAGGAAAGTGGTGAAGTGCGCGATGCGAGGACAAAGGTGATAGCTCACACTGTATTACATCCTACATTAAAATATATAGTACACTCTGGATTACTGGCACTAATTTCCACTATCGGTTACACAATTTCACCATGCGTACGAGTTGATGCTCTACCCCATGTTTTTCCCTTGACTAATTTCTAGCAGCATCCGCTTATTCCTGGTTTACCTAAGCAGAAAGAACCGATAGGGCTGTTGGATCATTAGGTCTCGACACCACATCTGTTAACACGCTTTGTGAACCCTCGTAAATTTAAATCATGTCTCATCTCAACGTCTCGTGCATTATATATATATATATATATATATATATATATCTGTTAGGAAACGTTTGCCCCATTTTATACTATGTTGTGATACCAGGCATGTTGTCGTTCTTCATACTTTGGCATACATAGGCAGAGTATGAAGTCGTTATAATTCAGCCGATTGACCTAATGCATACCTGTTTTCCTTGTTAGCTATACATAATCGCGCACAGCGAAATCAACCGTGTTGTGATCAAGAATATGGACCAAACCGTTAGTGCCATCATAGAAAACCGAGCACCGTTAGGTCAGTCAAATCTAAACTTCAACGATATACAAGATCTTCCACTTGATAAACACTATCGGCTTTTTACGTTCGCTCACCCGAAGTTCCGGAGATTCATCGATCGTCAATCCGGGACATTTCAAGGAAGTGACAAATACCTTACCGTGATAACACCGCCTGAACCCGACCTCGACTATACGGCGCGCGACGATGGTGAAACTCTTCTCGAAGCTACAAGACAAGAGACTGTAGCTCAACGAATGTCTCAAATTCAACTTTTGGACGTGTTCGTGAATTGGCCGCTAAGACAATGTATCTTTATGTCTAGAGAAATTAAGTTCGAGATCGCCAGAGGGGAGGGCCAGATCACCTATCCGGTCGTAATGAAAATTCGACATGAAAGCAAACAGGAGAATCCCACAGAAGTTATTTTCGGTGCGGTAAACTTCGGTTCAGAATCGAATCCTGTAGTAACCGTTGTTAACTCGTTTGACATTGATGTACGCTAAATTCAGGTAAACGTGTATCATTTAACATAGTCAGTCAGACAGTCAGTCAGATAATGACTGCAACTTGGATCCTTCTCAGAACTGATACCGCGTCACTTTGCGATCGTGGTAAGCTGTACGGGTAATGTATGTGTCTCGAAAGCATCTTTTAAAACGAATGTATGTATGTATGTACTACATTGAACTATTAGATCCACTCCTGGACTTCAAGGAAATGCGGGTTTACTTTCGGGACGCATCTTAGGTTCTAGCTGCCTTTACTCATTGTTACGGTGCACGCATTTACATATTGTATAACGAACCCCGAATCGTGACCTTATGCTAAAGCATATTCAATGTTGAAATGCTTCGACTAGCTCATATGTTCATAACAGTATCTTCGTCTGTTCGTGCTACACAGCAACGAAAAAAATCCTAGCTGATCTAGAGTAAGGACCTAGGAGAATAAGTACATGTAGGAGATGATACTCAACCTAGCCTAAACGTGAACACCATGGGAAATCATTACATCTATTCAAGTTGCTTTGTTGAAGGTACATATACATATAATAACGCTTGAAAGGGCGTTAAGTTAAACGTTACGATAAAGCCATAATAGGTCGATTACTGTGACTTTGAGCTTCATAAAAACGATGGTGTTTCGAACTGTTTTAGGCGATATTGTCGTAACCATTGAAAACGTTCGGTTACACGCCCACGGAATGAGGGAACTATATAAAACGTTGGACGACCTGATTAAAAAGAAAGGAACGACACGATTCCACTGTCAGGTGTTTGCAAATAATATATTTCGCTTTGCGCATGCTCATTTCAACACAGCGCTGTCAATAGTGACGACGAAGGTGCCCGTCGAGTTGACTCTTACAGCAGTGAAGCCAATGAAAGGCTTCATGCGGACTCACGTATTGAAATTATGGAATCCGGACACGAAGGAATTTGTGCCGAATCATGTCATTATAAGTGTTTCGTCACAAATCACCGTAGCAACTGGAGAATCGATATTTTACGGAGATATTCTGGCGACGGTCAATGGTAAGGACACGGGAGTTATGTCTGTGGCCGAGGTGCAGCGTCAGTTAAGAAGTCGTATACCAATACACGTGTCTATTGTTCAGATTTCGGTTTTACGACGCAAAGATTTACATGAAGCCGGAATAGGCCACGAGAAATATCAGGAACTTAATCTCGAACGAATGTCAGTCAACATATGAACCTGTCGAATTGTTTGTTGCTGACAATAGCATTTAGGAGACAGATTCGTCCACAAGGAATGTCAATGCTTTTATTATTTTGTGGTTGTTAAACGCATTTCCGTCTACGCGTGCGAAAGACAGTGTTTAGCATAATGTGAAACAGAACTTTCGTATTTTTTTTTTTATCTGTATATAGAAAAAAAAAGGAAGGCAGTTGTAGAAATCTTCAATGGAAGCTTATAGCTCTTATATGGAACCTGTAGCTTATGTAGAAGGATTGAGTTCGATTTCATTTGTGAATGTTTTGATAAAACGATATGTTGTATTTATACAAATAACAAATGTTCATTCGTTAATCGCCAATGGATACGGACTTCTGCCAAACAATTAGTCCGTACTTTTTTCGAATGCGTCTTTTCTACGGGTTGAAACAGCTCATCCAGTGCTGTAGATTCGCTATCCAATGACCAGAAC
>NW_019215591.1:0-8901 GCF_002532875.2 Varroa jacobsoni | reverse complement strand
TTGTTGGTGCTGCATGGCTTTCGAGATGGCAGTAGGCTGTGTCCCCCTGGGCGGCGGTTTTGGCCCCCGCCCCCTTCCGGACCCGCTCCGTGCGCCTCTGCCGGGACCCAGCCCGTCCATCGCATCACCAACTGAAAACACTGAAATCCGTACAACAATATGATTAAACTAAACTTTACCTTTGCAAGTCAGTGAGGTTGATTTATCACTTTTCATCTTGTCGTTATAGAATAAGCTTAATAATTCATTTATTTAAAATTGGGTCAATTAATTGGGTCGATCCATTCACTTATTCGTTCCTTTTTCCCCATAATACAGGACGCCTATTTAAACTTCACGTATTTCTGAGAAGGATCCAATGGAATCTGCTGCTGATAGTGATACTGGCTGTTCAGTGTTATCTCAATGAATATGAGTATTCGTAATACAATTCATCTGACCCCGACGCTTGTATATACAATAAACACATTTCAACATCTAAGTAAAAAGAAGGCTTCAAACGAATCTGTGAGAATGTGGCAGACGTTATGAAAATCTTCTTTTCAAATAAAACAAACCGAAAAATTATCTAACACGATTCTGTATAACAGGCCACAGACGACGTGTCTTCACATCTCGTCTCACCCACCATTGCGTGTCCCGCCAGCGGATTTCCATCCATCTTTCTTGGAGCCCTCATGTCAGTTAAATAAAATACGCCTATATATTATCTTATTACTATTATTATTCATTTAACGCCGAAGTATTAGTTTAGGGCTACGTATTTTATAAAATAACTGCTGTGTCTTACCTTCGGCTCACCTCAGCTGCAGAAGTCTTCGGCGGGTCACCGATATCCTCACAAACGCTGTGGATTGCACCTCATAGTTTTACCGCTTCTATTGAGTTATATTCGTAACCCAGCTTTTCGTATTAAATGGCAATATCTCTTTTTTCCTTACATATCGTCGCCAATATCGACTCGATCGTAGCTACATTTCATCCAACTAGCTACCTGAAAAAAAAGACATCTGAGTGTCAATTCGAACGATTTTTTATTTTTTATTTTTTTTTTAGGTTCGGTTACCCCCTTAAGCTGAAAGTTAGCTCAACTGATAATGCGTAAGACAAAAATTAGCAGTGTTAAAGGTAAGGCTTGGTTGCCAACGCTTCTCGGCGACATAACGAGCCATCGGATAACAAAATATGTTACATATTTAGTAGCAATCTAATTTGTTAGAAGATTTCCAAATTGTCGATATGTTTCCCGCGCTAACAGAGAAGCGGTTCGTGTTCGCAAAGAGATCTTATCAAAGGGTCCTTTTATCTTTTTTTTTTACCATTATCTCATCTTTTTCTGTGTTACTCTTATCAGATGAACTGCACATAAACGACGTCCTATTTTCTAGCTCGCCTGTCCCTAAATCGCTGTCAGGCATACATAGAAGCCCTCTTTCTGCTTTTATTGAGGCCACAGGGATGCTATTATGCACTATCACCATGCCCGCGCGGTATGGAAATGGTAATCGCCTTCTGTCGTGGTTTCAAGCCGTTGGCAGCGTGGGACTTAATTAGACGTTTCGCGTTGAATCCGAACTAGGAGCTGCCGTAATTCAAAATGAGCGCTATCACCATAACTTCGGAGGGAGGGTTTTGTCTGGCCATCTTGATCCCACCGTTTCGGCGACGAAGGCGACTTCAGCGGGGAAGGACGAAGCACTACACATCTGTAGATAGCATGTCACGTACCAGATGAGCCAAGCGTCCGTTACCGATAATCGATATCATATATTTTTGTTGGTTTTTTTACGTGTGCCTAATGATACATAATAAGAATAATGCAATACAATGTAAAGGGTGAGTCACAACAAGTCTAAACCGTGAAGTATATACTTCGAGGGTTATCCGAAGAGGATCTACGGCATAACTGGCCCCACCTCGGTTCCCCGCTGAAGTCGCCTTCGTTGCGAAATGGCAGTCTCGATGTGAACTACAATATGCTGTGTTTCTTTTCATCGGTTTATTAACTATCCGGTTTGTTACATCTGTGAGACATCGACTCACGGTGCCTGTACCGTTCATACACGAAGAGGGGTGCACTACACCCGCTACCATAAATGTATTATTTCGGACGTTAGAGTCAGTATTTGTTGGACCTGATAGGCTTGCTGGAACAATCGAACAAAGTGAATAAAAAATCAAAGATATTGTTTAAGAAACAGCTTTTCGGCTGATTGAACTTACGTCAGAGGTAGGTTAACACAATATACAGATCACGTTATCGACCGCAGTGACGCGGTACAATATGCCTAAACCTAAAGGGTGTGTATGCTCGTACACAAAGACATTAAACGAGCACACGTAGATACGCATGGATAGATACACCCTACTCGTGGCCGTGTACTAAAGATGGTTACATAAAGATGATAGCCGCACTGGTTTTGTCAGCAGTAGTAAAAGCGAAAATGGATGTGGCCAACGGCAATAAGAAGACAGCAATTTGCGTTCTAATCGAATGCAACCGCAGGCTTCTTTCTAGTTTGCTTAAAAGCCGACCACGAAAACGGGGTTTTCTACTGGGTTTAGCATGTCGTCAGCGCAAAATCACCATGATAACAATATTTCATACCCTTAGAGCTGGCAGGCAAGCTAGGACGCCTTTAAACGTTATATGATGGAGCCATTTACTAGAATAGGATACATGACACGTCTTGAGGCTAAAATATGATCTTTATAGGGAAAATGATCGGCATATGCACGTACAGAAACATCGATTTACGTTATACTGACATGATCGGTGGACTTTTTTACCCCATTAGTTTTTATTAGATTGACATTGTATGTCTGTCATATGTCTGCTTCCTGTGTCATTTTTTGTGTGTGCCGATTTCGCTGATCACCAATTTACCAATCTGTCTTCGTCTACGCGTCAACAACGCTTCTTCGTTTACGCTGCTGTTACGGTTAATGGTGCTATTTTCACGTCTATGTATAGTCATTCTTTGGCCTCCATGTCTCGAGCAGCAATCAGCAGCCGAATGTATTAGGTCGAAAGCTTTGTCCTTTTGCGCCTGTCTAGGGTCGCCATTAGCCAGCGTTAGGTCTTTTTGTAAGGCCCTACTCTGCTCGACGGAGAAACGTATGTTCTGACAACAGGCAGGCCGACGGAGCACAGCTCAACGGACCAATCTGGACTTAGGTGTTTTTATTCGTGAACGCGATCTCCTCATAGGGCGTCCTTGTAGTCGTAGAACTTACTGTTACAACACAAGTCCGCCTCCTCCGACTACTCCTACTAAATAGAAATGCATAGATATTTACTATGTATTACTTTTTTATATGACCGTCCAGTGTAAGCAACATTGAACTATTTACATACTGGACGGCTAAAGACGTACACAGTGTAGACGAACGATCATTGAACGTTGACGATTCTATGAGATGCATAGTGTATAAGAAAGAGAAAAAAAACTCCATGTATACTTTTACTTAGCCCAAAGGTCTTTCTGGGATGTTTGCGACTCATGCTATACGTACTTGGATAAGTTCGCTTGTTGAATAACAGATAACTCTTCGTATAATTTTTTGAGCTGAGTTTCCAATGAGAGTGGTTAATATGTCGTTTTTAGTAAAAACCGATCCGATCATGCCAATACAGGTGCAAAAATTTACATAAAATCTAGGCTCCGTTGCGTGATGCTACGGCTTATATCATTATATAGTCACTATAGACGTCATGAATGATTTGGACATTTGCTGTAGTATAATATATGTGATATTCCCACCGAAGTGCTCACGGCCAATTGATCCGGCGGCATCAATCGTATAAATGTGTCAACCTGTAGCGTAACTAGTCAGCATAAATCGGTTTTGGAACTAAGAGATTTCGGCGGAAATACAAACAACCATCAGAGCCATGCCCCACACTCGTCCTACATAGACTGCTTTGCTCTGGTGGAGTCCACTTATAAGTACAAGTAGTAATCAAGTTCTTCATTTCTCGCCTAACTAGATCTTTAACTTGCCTCTAGAATGAATCTGGCACAGGAAAATTCTGCTATACCGATGAGATCCCGCCAAACGGTGCTAGGTCCACTAGCAATAAAGAATATATAAGTGCACATTTTTATATGTTTAACGGCTTCTTGCCATCATATAATACCCTAATACGTCTTACGAGTGATTCCATCCTGAGTTTTAGTTCCACTGGTAGTGAAGATTTGACCACGAGTAGCGATGTATAGTTTTCACTTGACAGATATGCCAACTAGCTGAACGTTTTTCAGTTATAATATATTGCAAACTTCCACTTTTTCGCGCAAAGCGAAATTTACGTGGCCGACTACACAATGATCGTTGCCAATTTCAGGCTCATGAACTGGCAATGGCTGTTTTCTCGGTGCAGCTTTGCCGTACGGTAGTATGGAACGCCCTTGCATGTTATGTTTTATTGAATCGAACGTTTTATTCCGTTTTACATCACGACTCTCGTGAATTCGTACACCGCTTGCATTACAATTAGGTTCTTTTCAATTTCACGTTGCCAGGCTTGCGATTTGGTTCAGGCATCGAGCAGGTGATTTGAGGTAGGCGTTGAAATCAATGTCCCTAATTTTAGTAGTTCCTTTCGATGCCTGTAGATAAACACCTGGATTATATGTAGGATGAAAAGCTACACTGGGTAATGGCTGTAGAGGGCCCCAGTGAGACCGAATACACGATGAAGATGTATATCCATCGATTGAAATGCACATGCAATGTCAAGATAGAACATGCCTCAATGCATATGATGGACCCCCGAGATCGCCGCTACAAAATTGCGTAGGAGTAAACATCGACGCAGCCTCAGCTCCAGATAATATGGCCTCACCTTTCCTCAAGATTGTCCCTATTCTCGCATGCGTTCCCACACTTTTTGAGCCGAGGGCATCTCCGGGGTCGGGTCCAGGGCAGTTGTTAGGGTCCGGTCCTGCCACACAGATTGGACGTTCGTAGTGAAGTCGAAAAATTTTACCGAGTTCACGTCTAAGCTCAGATTTGCGTGCAAGCTTCGCATAACACCTAGAGATGCGTTTAGAATAGCTAGGCATTGCTCACAAAATGTACACCAAACATTCAACTATGTATCGAAAATTACCGAAACACTCTGCAAATTAACAAAGCATATGGCTACATGTTTGCTCAATATCCGGCTAGTCGAATCTAGGTATTAGGCTCAAAACATTTTGTTGCTCAAAAACAGTTGCCGATAGCACCGTCTGAAATTTAGATAAAAATGAAGCTATTTACAGATGCTTGAGAGTTACGTTCGAGTGGCAAACGAAATTCACATTGTTAGTATGGTCGAGGTTTATCTTGCACCAGTAGCTTGATTCTCAACGTTTTTTTAGGGCAAAATAAAGCTGACTATTTGCTAGTTGCACAAAGATCGACGAGTCATGCCCACGTATGAATGTATGCCCTCTAATTAAAAAGGCATTATATTTCGGTTTGTATGGGGCGTGTTGGTGGACAGCACAATATGGAGACCAGGTTGCTAAATTCAAACGAGATCTTGATACTCGAACGTTCGATGTCTTAGTCGAAATTATAAACCCACTAATGATTCCTCGATCGGATAATTTAAGAAATAGATTGTTCAAATTCAACTCTTCAAGGGGACAAGCACTGATATTGAAGGTAATGTTTTTGTTCGAGGTGTGGCCTGCGGTATCGATGAGCAAAGCGACCCCCAACTGAGTAATAGTCCCCCTTTCCAAACAAATAGCTTTTACTGTAGATATTTCAAACCCGCTAGCTGGGACATGAGCAGCTTCATCGCCCAATACTTCTTTTGACACGAATTGACACAACCGCAGCCCGGTTATAATTAACAAAGGCCCGTTCTCTAGTAGCTAATTGTTCATCCAACTGTGAAGTTTACGGTCCGTCATAACAATGTAACGTAAATTCATGCTTTCTACCCTATGGACACTTTCTCTAATATGCGTTTTCTGATGGACCATGTAGAAACTATGCTTTCAGGTTGAATTCACTTGACAAGGTCAGTAGCAGTAGATACCGCACAAAAAGGGGCCCTTCAGATCTCGGCCAAAGCAACAGAACAGACGGACACCAGTCTGTTTCACCTAGTGAGGTCCATGATTAGCAAATTTGAATAAAGACCGTTTCGACTGTTCCGTTCGGAGTCGAAATTCCATTTAAATGGAATGGTCATATGTGAGGAGTAGTCTTAGAAGCAGAAGCAGCTATCAGCCCCACAAATCGCATACTGCAGCCGCTAGCTTAGGGCATTCATTTGCCCTGTCAAGGATAATCGAATAGAGCCCCATAGTACACGATAGGCATTGAATATCCCAGCGCCTCACATAGCAAACTCGAAATGAGATTTGCTAAATTTTTAACAAGAGTCTATAAATTAAACGGGAGGATGAATTGATTCATTATCGCTCATAACGCGCCAGCAATTCAGGTTTGTATGTAACATCTTTCAGGAGCAATTGTAGACGTATAATTTCAGCGACAAAAGGAACAATTGTGAGAACGGTCACCTCGAATCGGCACGACGTGGACTGAAATCGTGTAGTGCTGACGCAGACTATGCCCTGGTATAAAAGAGAAATGTCGTCAGGTATTTAATAGAGTTATCGAAAATGTCGTCGAAACGGGTTATTTGTCACTCTGTTGTATCGAGTTATATGCCGATGGTTTTTCAACACGATCCCTGTATACCAAGTCCTGTGACTGCTAACATATCCTGCAATGCGGTGTGCGTGAGCCGGTAACAGGATGTAGGTTGTTAATTAACGCGGGATCTGTTGAGGACGCGTGATCTTCGAACCATTGCTTGCAGGCCATAACTCAGAGTGCCAGTTTCCAGATAGTATTTCCGTGCGGCATACCCTAGATCGGCCGGCCCGTCTAATTTCATGATTCAGTTTGCGTCTCTCAGTACTCCAATAGAAAGGCTGCAGTGCCCAGTGTATGTACAAATTGAAGGCGTAGCTGACATGCATACCGATGACGACTTCGCAATGTCTGCCCCCAGCCGTTCAAGTGAGAGTAGGCCAATTTATCCAATTTTCGGCTGGGCTGTATGGCCAAGTCGATTGAAAATAAGGCACGCCTAGAGACAGCCCGCGTAACTGCCCGAGGTAGTACAAGCAGATAGCTTGAGCATTTCGCCTGCAAACATACGAGGCTGTATGTAGATCTCAAAAAAAAGGAAAGCCATTCTGACGTATGAATACGAATAGAAACAGCTCATTTTTGATACGGCTGTATTGTGACATCTGTAGTTCATGTATAGATATAGCTGTCAAACAAACTAGTAAGCAGTCGCATATAACGATGTAAAAACGCATGAACTTTATCTATGCTAAGATCGTTCCGTTGAATTCTGTTGTGTATGGAAGCAATACAATATGGTGGTAAATCATAACTCCACTACAGGTCTACGAAGTCAAGGCTAAACTATACATTGCAGTAAAAATGACCGAAAAAAGTACAAAGTTGCAGCTCTTTCGTATTAGTCATGCTATGTCGTTCGGTGGAACCTACAAGCGGTTGGACGTTTTTCGAAGGCGACTAAGGTTCAGGCTCGTCGAAGAGAATCTGCCATTCAGAGGTAGAAGGGAACGCCAAGTTCGCGAAGTGGCTAGAAGCCTTTAGATTTCGCAAGGAAAAAAAATTAGATTTCAGAAAATTAGATAGTAGACATACGAGATTTGGATTGAATAGGGTCATGCTTTTCTCCGATGTCCCACGCGTTTGCTAAAATTATCTTTGCGCACGACATTGAAATTTACCAGGAGAACAACGACGACACTTTTTAGCTTTCTATGGTGAGTAACACAAATGACTTTGGTGGCAAGAGCCTCTCGTTCTCCCCTTTGTCGTGCTATTCGGGTCGGCAAGTTGCGTTCGAAGCCCACGACATCACCAGCGTTTACGATAGCTTTTCGCTCAGATTGGACAAAATTGTTCTTCGGTTTAGTCTATTAATCGGGCGCGTATGCTTCTGAGTAGGAACGCTGGCCGTATGAGGTATAGCTGTCAGCTTACTGTGTTTCTGATCGAGCTCTATAATGTTGGCCAGCTAGCAAGTTTGCTTTTGTACCACTTAGAACTGTTGGACACGTAACGTTTCACATCAGCTAATTTCGTGATCTAGAGTCTACCTGGAACTCGATTATAACGGCCACTACCACCATTGCCATTCGGAATATTTCATTTTTTTCATTAAAACTTTGAGTGTCTATTCATTAATGCAGAAAGATTTGCATATGTCTTATTTATTGTACGAAATAAAACTGATGTAGGAGCAGAGTAAAGGAAAGGAAGACGTAAATTTACAATCTGGACAAAAGAGATCTCTAGTTGAAACAACACGTCAGTTTACAATTGGTACCGACTCCGGCTCCGGCTCAACTATACATTTTTTAATGGCAAAAAACCTTATTTTGATGCACCCCACAGCAAACCTATTTTTGCCTACCCTGCTTGATATTTGCCATTTCACAATTCTGTGCTATCGACATAGCGCACGGAGACCGCGAACTCTGTTTATAGTTTTGCCAAATAGGACAAATTGAAAATGGAAAAGTAGTGTTATTAACAAAAATAGGAATATTTTTTAAAAACAAGCGCCAAAACTATTCCGCAATTTATGCCACAAGGAGCCCTCGCTCTAAACCGGCGTAATTCACAGTACAGGATCAATGATTTCCCTTTCAAATTGTCTATATCTACATCGACATCGACATCGACCTGGCCCTATTGTATATTCAGCAATTCATCAGTACTATCATGCAAGCTTAAGGCTTGTCCTTTGGGGTCCTTACCGTCCTGCGACGTCATGTTAGCGTTTTCGAGCCAGTATAACAGCTAAAGGTTCCAGTGCCCATGAGGTACGTTTCGTTG
>NW_019215590.1:0-8902 GCF_002532875.2 Varroa jacobsoni | reverse complement strand
ATATGTATATCTAGAATGTTGGATTATCATTAGCATTACTGTGTTATTGTTAATAACAAGTGTTATAATAGTATATATAAAAAAAGATTATACGTAGACTAGCTCCACGTTTGATGGTAGAACGCGACCGCTCTAAGTATAGCGCCGAAGGTATGCGATGTCCACATAGTTGATTACGGTAGACGCGATGGCGTTGATGATAACGATGCTGTTAAAAAGTACCACTATTAACATATATGATACGTATATATATAGACGAACGGGTGGAACGAGCAAAAGCGTCACCACTCGGCAGAACTACCCACAGAGCCTATACTCAGTGAAATCATTTCACTTCCGTGGAGCAGGGGACTTCATTGGAAATGACCTAGTCGTTAGAATGCCAATCGTGTACAGATCCATTGTACAGTAGAACCACTTAAATCCGAAGTAGAGAAACCGTGTACGAATGAGAGATAGCAGAGGTGCTAGCATTAATTTGAACTGGCACCGAGTTTATTAAGAATTGGAGCCTGGTGAAATCTTGTCAGCAGGACGTCTGTCAAGGACGCTCTATTGAAAATCATATGGGGCTTTATCGTATGCATACTTAGAAGCATTTGCCTGACTCGCTCCCGCAAATGTTAGCAAGGTCTGAGGACATCCAACCTTAATTCGACCTCTAACGTTCCACAAGTGAGTGCCTGTTTAGCTTTCATTGCTCTTCCTGTTCGCAGCAATCCCACGTAGTGCATGTTTTTATAGTTGGCCTTAATGCCCCTGGCGACATATTGTATCCGATACATTACGCTGTTCCGGCCATATAGGTCCTGTTATTCTTAGAAAAAAGCCAACGCTTGCTGACGAAGCACCCGTTAACTAACTAGTATAATAACCCCGGCCTATGTAAGGACGTCACGTAATTTTTGTTTCGTTTGAAAAACATATACTTTATTATTTCTCTTAGATAACAACGCTATCATTTAAGTAAAAGGAAAGGAACAAATGACTATTTTGCGGAGCAGGTACACACACACGTGAGTGATATTTCATGGGTAGCACCAAAAGAGATATATATATATATATAAACTACGTGTAGACATTATGAAATGATAAATGCAAAGTAATCTCGTACTTGTAACAATGACGCATCTAGAGAGAGAACGATGACGCCGCAGTTCATCTACTTAGAACGATATGACTACTGCTATATAAATGATAATGAACCCGGTAGATTAGATAGACAAAGAATACCTATAACGAAAACGGAGCGTCTATCCTATCATTGCTAGCGCATCGAAATAAACAGGGCTTTCTTCGATAAACTATTTGTTATATGTACACCCACAATTAACTGCAGTTCCATAGGCATGCATAGCTCAGATTTCTAGTGCTGTTCCAAACAGACATTTCTTGCATTTCTCGTTTTTCAGATGTCTGCTAATTGTGCTGTTTTGCTAAATTTGTGCTGTTTGCTAATTTGACGTGGAAAAATCATTGTTATTCTCTTAGAATTAAAAAAAAACAGCTCGTCTTTAGTAAGAAATAGGTGTATGTTCCACTTGCGACGGCGATAACGCTATACCTTACAATGTAATAAATGTGGCGCGTCTCTGTAAGCGCCTTGTAAGTGCACAAAGGCCCCACCGACCGAGGTTATTGGACTTGTCTTATCTATAGGATTGTTGTCCTTTCCCTTTGGGTAACGCACGCTCATCATTTTTTTTGTTGCTTCGCTTCGCAAAAGACCATCCCGCACCTGTACTCTGCGGTAATAGGCGAACGATAAAAGGTCCGTCACTAAATTCTGCGTCAATAGTGATCGTAATGTACAAGGCCATTGGTTAAAATGCTAACCACAATATCCATATATATATATATATATATATATATATATATATATATATATGCGTGTACGTTTTATGGCAATCATTTATTCATTTTCGTAAATCAAAACAACCTCAGTTTTGAACGCTAGATCATCGATTAGGTGATAACCAATCATTAGGTATCGTAAAAGAGGGAGAACTTTTATCTTAACCAGTATGGCTTAGGATAATTATAATAGATAAGCATTGGCATATTATGTTGTTTGTCCGAATGGCACAATTGAACGTAAAGAGATGAGAAAGCAGTCATCAATGGACAGAAGCTGACAATTAGACCGTACCGGCAAGATCATTGAACGACACTGTAAATACTGAGTATTGACCTCTACAGAGAACGATACATAGTGTAACATACAACATCTGAAGAAGATGGTTATGGCTAAAATCGAAGAGCCGACATAAATCGTCTTCTCAGTCCCCTACCGCTAGGAATCTTGCCTACAATACATAAGCGTAATGTAGGATGCCATTGTAGTCGGCGGATATTGTTCACGACTTGTCAGCAAAATAAATGCAGGTAACAAATTAACAGCGAACGCCAATATTAAATATGTAGAATGGACGTAGACTAGACAAGTTCATCGAAGAAGTGTATCCATTGAAGTTACGATGGCGATACAATGGCTCGGGCCTGTTAATCGCTCGATACACATATGATTGCTGATCATCATGAAGAAATAACATCTCTTCAGAAGTTCAGCAGGTAGTTGATTCGAAAGTCGAGTCTGGTACCTTAATGGCAAACGTGTGCTCAATAAGAGCAGGTTAGGTTTGAAACCCTGCCAAAGAGTAAAAATGAACACTTTGAGTATATGATGCGTTGAATATTGAAACTGGATGTTATTTGAGGATACCAACCCCTAGCAACCTCATAACAAATAAAATTCCATCTAGTACGGGGAGCTAGGACCTAAGCTCACAGCCCCCGTTCAGAGAGTAACGCCGACCTAGCTCAATGACTTCAGGTGCATGGGATCCATAATACTCGAATGAATCCCCCATACGTCGATTCTCTGATTAGTATAGAAAACTTGACATAATTTAAGCGGTAACAGCAAACCTCTGCAACAAACCTCAATTTATATGTGCGTCCCTCATTGCACTCTCCGATAGCCAGACTGTTTCTTCAGTGGCAAATACCTCTATTTCCGTATGAATCTTTTTAATATAAACAACTATAGAATGAGAGGTGCAAACGGGCAAAGAAGATAAATTGACAAAGTTAGACGGGGATTTACCAGGTGGAAGAAATTTCATATCGAATTCAGTTAGTTTGGATAAACCAAATATCTACTGCTATCAGAAGTAGCAGACGAAGACGTTGCAGTGACCACGTAGTTTAATAAAACCAGGTAGTCGTATTTGGCAAAAAAAAAAAGAGGAGCTTTTCCTTGACAACAACTAAAACACTTTTTTTCTTTGCAAAAGAGAATAGCTTTTTTACATGGACGTTCTATAGGATTCGACAAGCCTACTTAAAATCGGTATGAAAAAACGAAATTAACGATTTTCGACGGTCGGTGAGACAGAGACGAACGCATGGTCGGTTTAACACATGCTCGTCGGCCGTAGATGCTCATTATAATCCACGCGATAAAAGGATCTTGTATGGGCTAACCACTCTGCTTAATTCATCTCCTCAAACGACTTGTAGAAAATTGTTTCGAACTTATTCCGTGCCGTGGATTAGACTGGATAAATAAGCGGTCGAATCAGCAGCTTGATTTTGCGTGTACTAATAGAAGAACACAGTTGAACGTTTGACTGGTAACGAAACCGATTGTCGACCGGGTGTCGATGTTATAATCATAACAAGGACACTCCGCTAACATGAAATAAAATGCAGAAGGACGATGAAACCGAAAATACTTTTAATGGCAAGGTAAACAGAGAAGGGTGGTAGCATAGACGAGTCGAGCATAGGGCGGGCGGCCCACATACGTTGGGGATTATAATTGCAGGAAACAATTCTAATATAATAGGTAGAAACTGATGAGCTCCGGAACTAGAAGTATAATGAAGATGTACACGTGGCAAGAAGATAGCGAACACCCCTGTGTGCGTCTAATTAAGAGAAATCGAACTTCACAGGCGGTACTCGAAAACAAAAAATGGCCAATGACCTGCATTGCTGATAGATTCAGACTCATATTAAGTAGACACACACCCAAGTACACAAACCAACAAACGGTCTGAAATCACATCATAATATTCATAGCAACGAAGGCGGCCATCACACTCAGCCTCAGACTGAGCGATGGAAAAGTCGTTTTAAAAAGGAATAAATCCTATTGTGGACGAACAAAGACAAACAATACTTAAAAATATACAACCAATAGGTATATAAGCCACCGGTACACTGTGTACAATGCGAGGAAAAATGTCTGCCGCGAATTTTAGCTCTTTACAATGAACGGACACAAAGAACAACTGACAGCAGCTTATGAGCGGGCTGGCTTCGACTTTCTCAATTTTCTTTCCTGTCTGAGAAAGATCGAACCGCAATGTTGTCTTACAGTTGCCACGTCTTAAGAACAGCGACGACAACAACAACTTCAGACAACCGCTCTCCGCGAAATGAATAATTCGAGGCAGTATCATAATAATAATGGTATTAATAATAAATAACAACAATAACAGTACGAAGAAAAATTTTAATTGAAAGAGAGAGAGCGAGCGAGCGAGAGAGAGAGAGAGAGAGAGAGATAGAGAGACAGCGGGGGAGGAGAGAGGGGGCAGGGAGAGGAGGCGACAGCGCGAAACAGCGAGCGCAAAAGACCGAGACATGCATTGAAGTAGACATACATACAGAATAACACTGAGAGAACCTTCGTAGTTACAGTAAGTTGGAAGTAATAAGACTAATAATAATAAGATTAATGAAGATGACGGTGGGATGAGGGAAGAATAAGTAATAATATGAAGTCAATGATGGTCGACGAGACACACTGATAACTGGAATGCTGAGGATTAACGAGGCAGACTGACGCTGAGAAATCCAACAGCTGCTGTGTGTCCAGTGAGCAGCAAGGTTGCTAGAACAAGCGAAAACTCTACCCAATAAAGCTAACCAACAAAAAATTTATGTGTTGTTATTTCGGGGAGGCGAAGCTAGCTAAATAGAAAAGGTTGTTTTACCGCAGAAATAGCTCGTGCGGTCTAATTATAAAACAATAATAAATATATTTGGGAGCTGTATAGAAGGTTATAAACTATAAAAAAAAAAATATATATATCTATTAAAGAGTAATGTTTAAGTAAAAATATCTAATTACTGAATGATAAAAAGAGCTGTATTTAATTTGCGATAACGAAATTACGTCAAGAGATAGAAGAACGACATGGTCCGAGCTTCAAATAAATATATGAGCCTATGATTATACAACAGCATCAAAAGCGATTATCGCTGACACCGGTTTTAGTTGATTCTACACCGAAGCAGAAATCGGTGGACGCAACACCAGCAATTAGCCGTTGCGTTTGTATTGCAATAGTGTTTTAACGAATACCGAACAAAAATGATAGTCGTAACGTAGTTTTCAAATAAGCCCGCCTTCTTAGGCGATGATAGTTAGATCTGTTTGAAGCAAGACGCGAGTGCAAGAAGCGCCATCGCCTTAATTCGAATGCAACCGAGCGAATGGAAGGTAATTGACGACATAAGAAGCAAAACATAATGCGACGACTCTGCCGCTCAGAAAAATTACGAAGTAGCTTCCATTAAAATACATCAGCGGGTTTGTTGGCAGGCTGGCCGCTTCGATTACCCACTAGTTGGTAACAGTGGCTCACATCGGATTGTGCTGCTTTCCCTAAGGTCTGATTCATCCTTAGAGCTTTATGCTCAGAATATGGACGCGACGGGATGTAGTTACACTCATAGAGAGGAAGGGAGTGTGGGGTTAAGAAGTTCAAAGAAGATTAAAAAAAATTAGGTAATTGTTTCACGCGTTGCGGTTACGCACGTGCTTGATCCTTGTCTTCAAACAAGCTAGATAATTAGATCGCAAGTATCATTTTTGGATGCTGAACCGTTTCTACGAACATCTATAAGGGCTTTTTTGATTTGAAGCTTTTATATTATTTTGAACTTTAGCCACTCTCTATAAGAAGAAAAAACAAAAAAAAATAGGTATCATTGCTGTTAGATCTGATACTGGTAGGATCTGTATACCCCTTCAGCCTATATCTGAATCGCAACCTCAAGCAGACCCTAATATCCGCTATAGAGTCTTTCATATCACAGTCTTACTAGCCATATTCGAGAGACAATAACGGCGTCAGGAGTAGCCTAAACAAAAAAGACCAACTGAAACAGAAAACCATGACAAATTCATGATCCATGAACTTTGCAAGGGAGAAAGACCGCATGACGTAATTTGTACAATTATTATTACGTGGTATTACTATTAATGTGATAATGACCTGACTGCTAGAAAACTGTAGCTTTAATAATAATCATCCGTTTTAGGTTTTTTATCATCAAGTGCTTCGGAGTACCGCAAATGAAACCCATGCGTAAGTTGCACTTCGCATGCAAGTCATTCGTTTATTGTCCCAATATAACAGCCCAGACAAAAGCAACAGAAGAAGACTAAAAATATATAAATCATATCGATAGTAATTTAAATAAAATAATAATTAAAAAAATTATTTATCCTGAAAAATCCTAACAAAATTGAGGACGATAAAAGATGGGCGACGATAATCTGCGCAGCGGTCCTCAGAATAGAGAGGTCTTCGTGGCCTTCGTCTGGAAGAAATGAAAAATTACTTTGACATTTTACGCCGAATACGATAGGATTGATAATGACCTCACCCTCATTTAGCTGGCTACAGAATCACAGTGTAATGGGGATTGTTGACGAAGATGGTCTTGTACATTGTGCTTTTTGTCATCTATGAAATTTACGCATGAACCCTATTAAAGTCTAAGCCATTAATAATAACGCTTTACAATCAGCTTTTATTTTTATTAACTAGGAATAAGTAATACGTCTGTATTATGTTCTGCTCGATCATTAGGTGAAATAAATCAGAGGTTTCTATTTCGAGTATTGCGAAAAACACATACATAACTATTACACAATTTGGGGCGCGGTTACAAATAGAGGACGTTAGGTGTATATGTATATACACAATTTATTCAAAACAAATCACTGACGGATCAGTTCCAAAATAATACTCTTCTTTTATCCGAGAATTACTTTTCAATAGCAATCCTGCGTTAAACAATATTAGTAGGCGTAAACTTCTTAAGAAGTCCCCTGGATGCGCTACATAGAAAAGCATTTTAACAAAAAATTATATTCTGACCTGATAACAGACCAAAAGTTCTAAAAGTGGAAGAACTTTGAACCGAAAAGTTCAAAGGTGCAACAGGGCGCAAAAAGCTTATCTGCATAACCCAATTAGAAATTGGTATTTTCTTTTCAAAGACAGCTATGGCTTTCTACAAGAGAAACTTAGATGTACCAACAAGAGCCTTTCGAGCGTAACTTTTCAAGGTATAACGCACAATCTATTGATCGTATGCTTTGTGTGCAATAAACACAGATTTTGTTTGGACCATCGATTATAAGCGTAATATCTATCACTTCATCATGCTTGATTTCATACGGGTCACAAATACTTATTTCCATTCAAACAACTGCCACGGTCAATTCTGATAATGACAGTTATTATGGTGAAACTGCTATATGACATATTTGTCTTAATTATTCATCACAAACATTTTTCTTTCGGTAAAGCTAGCTAGCTATCTTCTCTAACTTCAATTCGCACCAAAATGCTGGCCTAGCTTAGTTTAATCATTTATAAGCTTTTCTTTTCTCTGTAATACATGACAAAATATGGACTTTGATTCAGACTAGTTTCTCTTTCTCTCTTCCCTTTTGGCGCAGACGAATCGGCAAACGCAGTATCACCCGACTTTCGTACAGGTCATTGAGATACTGGCTAACGCTATCGAAATTGCCTTTGTTTTTATCTCGTATTATCATTGTTTTGGCGCTGTAGTCGTGGCTGGCGCTTTTTGCCTCTTATAGCGCAGGGAGCGCTGCTACAGTCTGTCACAACGCTGAGTGCGCCACTTCGGGTATTTCACTGTACGGGCGTCGGAAGCCAAGTTGGGTATGGACCGAGGATCACGGGAGAGAACTTAACGGACGATAGAAAACAACGGATGCTGATTCCCAAAAACTGTAATATAAAGTTGTTGGCACCGAATTCTCGCTGATAGAAAAAAGACAATCTTTCACAATGTAGAATTCATCTATCCCAGCTTTCTGGCACACACCCACAAACAGCTTGCACTAACGACGAGGCGGTCCGGGAAGGATACTAGAGTCACTAATGCCGCAGAGAAAAATAGAGTGCAAGATAGTCGCAATAGTCAAGCAGGACAACGTGTAGAGGCACTGGGACAAGCTGGTCCAAATAGTAAACTGACAAGTTATGCTACCTTCGTAATACCCGCATGAGCTAAAACATCGGACCGAGTTGCAAGGGCGCAACGGCCTTGGCACAACAGGCGCGAAATTAAGAGCCACAACGGAAATTTTAGAAACGGGAAAGCTCTCATGTCATAGACACTTACGATGTGTCACTGGGTATTTCTTCTAACATGTGCTTTGAAAACCACAAAATTCGTTATTACTATATAATAGAATAAAAGCCTAACATTCACGCTAATCAACCTTAATACCTTAGAATACTGGCGAGCCATACGGGAAAAAATAATTTTTTTATTAACAAAAAACTGCAGTCTGAAAACTATACTGGGTAATGTGGTAATTTCAACAACTGTCCGGCTGTCGAGAAAGCTTTATCTTTGTATAGAAATTGGCTCTCTGCGTCAATCCGAAGATAAATCGTCTGACAGCACTTATTTGCCGTGTTCATCAAATGCAATAATCATACCGCTATATATTTACTTTTATTTTTACAAATTGCTCTTTAACAGGAAACTTTCAGTCTGATCATTTTCTATAACATATATCAACCGTTTGCCAGTAGTACCGTCTATACGAAGC
>NW_019215589.1:0-8909 GCF_002532875.2 Varroa jacobsoni | reverse complement strand
ATGTAGCTTTACGTGTTTTTTCCCGGTCCTTTTCCTCCTCTATTGTCCGTTTCCGTTTCCTATGATCGTTCTCACTGGTTTTCCTTTACGCAACTCTAACGAAGATTTAGAAAAAACTCTTTATGGCACCGGGCAGCGTGTCTCGATTCTGAGTTTCCGGCCCCGCTCTCTAATCTCTTTTCCATTAACAGTAGTGCGTACGAAAGGACGAACATAGCACAATTGACTGTACACGCCCGTGAGGGTCTCTTATATACCGTAGCGACCTCGCCTCATCACGAACAAGTCGCTCATCAGCTCTCCAAAAGCATCGAAATTTCGTTGTCGAAACCTGCAGATACCGTCGTGCCTGCCTGCCTGCCTGCCTGCGTGCACGATGCGAACACTGAAAGCGATTGTTGAAAAATTGTACGACTTTTCTTTTCATTGATATGGTTATTATTACTACTATTATTATGATCACTATATTATTAGATATTTGACTAGATATTATTAATTTTTTTCGATCGTAAGCTTTTCGTCCGATAACCTGTCAGTGTAGCTGATAACCGTTGCTTTTAGTATGATTTTATGAGTGTTAGCCATGTATTTTATTGGCATGGTCATGCTGTTGCTCATCCTGTTTAGTGTTAGTACTGATCGATCGGACATTTCGAGGGGCACAGATAATACAGATCCACATGCATATCGGGACTGCCTTCTATGCTAAGAATATTTAGCGTTATTATTTGTAATTATAGTAGCAGTATAATAGCTATTATTATTATTATTAATAAGATTGTTTACAACACTTTTTTCGTTCGTATAGACATCACATACATAGGTTCCCTGTGTTATTATGACTAGTATTATAATATACGCATTCATATTTAACAATATATATGTGAACGGGGAAGAAGATTCTTCTTATTACTATTTACTAGATGAGTATTATTGATCGGGTAAAACACATGCTCGGCTTCGTTAGTATCCTCGTTGTTCGGATCGCGCCTCCTGCCGATACCCCCGTATCGCCAGATCACTGTTGATCCCGCAGTTCTACCCGTTTTGTAAATTGACAATACACAAGGCGAATGTTACGATCATAGTAATCCCCTGTAGACTCGGGAGCCCCTCATCAAGACGGGCCGTTGGCCACCCGTTTTCTGTTCAAGACGCTTTCGCTACCATTTAATGCCAGCTCGAATGAAACTTGCCTTTGGTAACCGTCAGCCAGTCTATTATCCTCATCTCGATCGACCGACCAAACCCAATCATCAACGAAGATGGCAGGCACAGACAACCTCTGACTGATCCCAGCAGCAAGGAGAGACGATCAGCCATGCTATTTGTTGTTATTTGTATTATATCGTTATTAGTTTCGTTAATTTTTTCATTGTTGTTGTTGTTGTTGTTAACGCTAGTTACGACAATCGGCATAGTACGAAGTCATT
The DNA here is from genome assembly GCF_002532875.2 of Varroa jacobsoni. Taxonomy (NCBI): domain Eukaryota; kingdom Metazoa; phylum Arthropoda; class Arachnida; order Mesostigmata; family Varroidae; genus Varroa; species Varroa jacobsoni. The sequence goes on along the minus strand of NW_019215589.1, from coordinate 7,476 downwards.
ACAATCTACATCAGTGAAAAAATTGCCAATTTATTATCATTTTACGTTATGTACTGGTATACTCCGTGCGCAATCGAAATAATAGCACATATATAATGGTGTGATAATATAATAATCAATCATACTTAATAATTACAGCATAGATGAATAACAGAATTGGTTTGAACTAAATCAGCAATATTTTGTCGGTAGTAGCATTAGCAGATCGTCTGCTAGCGGATGGATATTTTTCATTGTATTTCGAATACGACCAAATTTAAAGAAGTGCGGGCAAAATCTTTAGGTTAGATTCGCAATATAAATATATAGGCGTGTGTTTGTGTAGTAATTCCTCTTGATCTTCTTCATTTTCAGAGTAGCAGTAGAACGGATAAATAAATAAAATACAAGTCAGTAATATAATAGCAAAACAAATGTGACATTTGGTATAAATCACAGATGGCGGGGTACGCCAACATTCTCTTTCCACAAAGTTGGCAGAGAAGCGAGTCGTTCATGCGCGCAAGGCTTGACGGTCCCCTAAAACTCATCACCTCGAATTACCTTTTTCTGAGGAGATCGTCCGGGTCGAGTCGACGACGAGAACTGGATAGTAGAGCACAGGCTTCAGGGCAACAAACCGCGAAAGCCTCACCCGCTCTCGTTCGGGAACGCGTAAAAGCTCTGACTTTTAGGCGCACCGGGAGTTTATATATAAAATTAGGAGGGCGGGGGAAGGGGTGGCGCACGGTTTTGCGTCTTCTTCGACTACTGTGATTTACACGGAAAACTTTCTGAACCAAAGTTAATGTCGCGATACTGACAGGCAGGGCTTCTATGGAACTCCTTGCAGTAGAAAGTTGGACGTTGATAGATTGCATTTAGAGCCACTTGTTTGGGTACGACCTAACAGGTCGTTCACAGTAATTTTGCATATAACTGTATTGATCTAAGTCGCTGGCCAGAATAGCCGTTGCTTTGAATCGTTTCGCCTACGCAACCTATGGCGCGTTATCAAATCTGTATTCGGCCTGTCGATCCGACTCGGAAATAGCTCCCCTTCCATTTAGTGTCAGTATTCGCTCACACCATGTAACAGGAAGGCTTTCATCCACATGCGGTACACTAACTAATAGGAGTGGTCATGATTTTTTCCCGTGGATTTTCAGCTTCATCCTATCGGTTGATGGCGTCCTCCAGCTCGATACGATCAATAACCATTGCTTTGTTGTTTCATGATCTACGTTCAATGTAGTTTCTGCTGTTGTTCCTGCCGTTGTTGTTACTTTTGTCTGTGATATTTCTTACACTGTTGTTGTTGTTGTTGTTGTTGTTGCTGCTGCTGTTGCTTTGATAGTTCGGTGCTTCTATTCCGGCTTTGAAAAAAGCAAATGTCGGTATTAATGACTATGTATTATGATCATTGTTACTATTTATTATTGTTATCAATCATAACATTTGTTTGTCGTCATTGTCTAGTGAGGAAGAAGTTGTTGCTGCTGCTGCACATAGTGTTCTTTATATAGCTTGCTATTATTACGTCATTAGCGCCTTTAGGTTTGATTGAGGGTGGTAGGTATGGTATATTTGGAATCAATGGCCTTTCACAGTCTTGTATATAGGTTAAATAAATAAACTTATACCGCTGTTACTTTATTGCTATCATGTCGTATTTAACGGTGTTGGTTGTAAGATTGTTGCATGGTTGCCTTAGTATTTGTTACTCTCTAGTTCCCTATGATCAGTATATATATATACGCCGTTATACGATTAGGGTACAACATAAGCGGTTGTCTCTAAAAAAAGAAAAATGAATAATCTCACAATTGATTTCTTGTCGTTAACTGTTGCGCTCTCCATATCGTTATCGTAACAATAATATAAGTAAAAGGAATTCATATAGTTACTTTTCTCATCATAGATCCGTGTTTGTTGAGAAGTTGCTTGCCAAATGTCTGTGCCACATACTAGATAATACACAAAAACTCTGTCCGCTAATCTCTCAATCGGTCAAGCATTTTCATTAATCCATCACCAATATTATTGTTATTGTTAATCGTCATCATCGTTATTTAACATTTTTTATCGATCATGAAATTCAAAATACCACCGCGCGAACTGGATGCAATGACCGGCGCTCACGGTAAGCTCACTTGCGGACCCTCCACACCCCTCGACTGGAGCCCAACTTGCCATATCATTGAAGAAATAAATAGTGGAATCGCATACTGACCCAGGCAGCGAGGCACACGGACAGACCCCGATGTATATGGGAGACGTTTCTATCGAACGGTCCGCGACTTCGTGTTTGAGTCTTTTTGTGAGACCTTTTTGCGCGTTGTCGGAGCGGCGGGGCCGTCTGCACAGAGTGCCGGACCGCATACGCGAGCGTCAGTCGCGCGGAAGCCGACGACCCGGCGAGACTCGCATATATTAGCGTTCACAACGAAGTCTACGTCGGCGTCAGGGCGGGTTAGAGGCGGCGGGGAGCGCAAGAGGACCATCAAGAGCTACTCGGGGACTGCACATCCTAATTCGACGATCCTTCAAAATTAGCGCCGCTCAAAAACTGGTGAGAGGGAAACATAGGTGAGGGAGCACAAATGCGTAAAATATAAAAAAAAAAACCTACGAAAAACATTTTATAATTACTATTATCGTTATTAAGCAATCAAAAAAAAAAAAAAAAAAAAAAAAAGTAGCACGAACCCTGCGCTTCGAATAAAACCACTAAACCAATTGTCGAGATGAGGGTTTCGCGAGCAAGGAAGTCAGCACACGTTGGTCGTCGACAGGAAACAATACTTGTTGCAATAATAATAATAATACTTGTAATAATATTCATAATTGTCATTATTATTATCAACAATTATTATCATTGTTATTGCCGAAGCAAGACAAAAGTACAGAAAGCTGCTATAATTTTGTTTTTTTTTTCTTTTCTGTCGTCTTGGAAGCTGCCGCTGTCGTCTTGGTTTGTTGATTTGTACAGAAATGGTTTCATAGGAGTGTTCTTTTCGGCCGCAAGAGCATTGTGAATGATGGCTGTTGAAGGCCGCGGAATCGCTACGGGCGTAATATGTTAACATCATTTGTTCGACGTGCTTGTCAGCGATTCCTTGCCCTTAGCAATCAAAATGTCACACTTGGCCATATTGGCTGGACAGCCGCAGCGGCAGTGCTGCCAAAAATGGTACCAGGAGCGCCATCATATCGGCATTGTTAATTACAATCAGCATTGGGTATGTTTTTGTAACTGTACATTGAATTGGCGGTTTCGGAGCACGCGGCAGCGACCGGCTTGGAAATTGTTACAAGCCCCAGGCAAAGGCCCCATCGTCAACGTGACTCGAATTTCCCGTATCTGCTTACTTAACTGTTGCGACCACCAGCTTTGAACACAACAAAACGCATATTATTCTGAGTATTTGGGGGTTGGGGGTTGGGGGGGGGACTAGCCGGCGGAGTTAGCCGGAAACGTCGTGCCATTGTTCCTCTCCTGCAAGTATTGTTCATTACCTTTTCCTTTTTACAAAATCAATAAAAATAAAATACAAACTCAGCCATTAGTTACTTTTAGTAAGTCGAAAGCGAGGGAACGCAAAAAAATTACTGCAATGACAGCGTTCGCGTAAACACGATGTATCACCTATACAAAATCACATGGTATCGTAATACATTAATCATCGTCGTTTTTTCATTATCGTTACGTGATAGTGTAGTAAACGTAAAAGGAACAATATAAGCGAAGGGTGAACATATTGAAGTTGTTAAAACTGGAATCCCAAGTATTGGTGCTAACTATCGATAATCATGTAAATTTTACAAGCTTATTGATAATAACAAAAATCATATTTACGTCCTTGTTACCACACGCACTATCGGTGCTTGATTATTAATGCTAATTATTTATACTTAAATCTATTTAGGGCAAAGCCAGGTTAGGCTGAACGCTGTTTTCATGGAAGCTGTTCTTCAATTCCTTTCCATAGGAGAAGTTTAGCGCAGGAAGACCATGGTGTAGTACTCGAACTGGGAAAACGGTTTCCTTTCCGTTATTATTTATCAAAAGTGTACGCGTTGTTTTTCATTCGTCTGTTTGACTGCCATGTTTCAGCGTGTTGTTGATCATGCACCAATAAAATTTCGAATATATTGTGATGGCTTGTGTTACTATGATTCTGCGGGCTGAGGTGCCTTCATTTTAATATGTCTGATTCCCTCTCTCTCCCCCTCTCTCTCTCCCTCTCTCTCTCCCTCTCTTTGCGTGTGCACATATGTGTGTGTGTGTGTGGATGTGTCTTTCTGTATGTGCGCGTGTATTTGTATGAGCGCATGTGTGTGTTATGGTAGATTGAGGAACCTGCGCTTCTTCAGCGCCGTATTTCTACGTCCTGTTCTCTTCACCCATAGAGTAGTGGTACACGATACGTGAGTGAAGTCTGTGAAAACTAGTTCTTCTTATGTGATTTCTTCATATCGCATGTGAGTCCTACAATTGGCTTTCTATTTTATTCTCTAGTCGAAATTCAGAGCATAATTATGCAACATGTATGTTGTTGTTGTTGACACTACTTAGTTTTGTTGCTGATAATAAAGAGATTATAGACTGTAGATTATATCGATGTCTGAATCGTGTCATCATTATGAAGCATTTATCTAGTCGTGTGTGTATATATATATATATATATATATATATATATCGAAAGATATAAGTGCTTATAACTAAGACAAGTGCAGCTCGACTACGATCATGAAATTCAGCGGCCGGCCTCTAACGAGCGAACCCGTCCCATATCGCTGGCTGTGTTAGTTTTCTTTGTCTGAATATAATTGATTCATTATCTGGTATCGTGACACTGCAATGACTGGACTTCCTTCGGGCCTGCATACAGATACCACCACGACAGGATGCACATTATAATCGCGTAATAATTATTAATGTAATTCTTACTTCACGATTATATCCAATTAGTGCATTAGTTGAGTAACTTTTTCCGTTAAACTGCACAGACCTGCTCGGACGGTGATCGTGCGCTGCGAACGATGACCATGCTAGTGGTAGGCACTCCATTGCTTGCACCCCTCTGGGTCTGCCGTATAATAGCGATACGCTTTACATTTTTCCTTGCCAATTGAGTTGGGGTGACCTGCTTTTTAACTAGTATGTTACCGACCTAGCGCCTGACTGTGGTAACTCTGACTCGCCGGACATCTGTCGCAACATAATAAAGCCCTCATTTTCTCCTTCTCTATCTTCCCTACATTTTCATTTTTTATCGCAAAGATGTGTGGAATCGCATATACGTTTTCAACGAATTGATCTTATGTCGACTCCAGTCAACGGGCTGGTGACAAATGCGCTTCCGACTGCTACTGACTCGTACGATGCGGACGAACTTATCTACCTGTTAGCTGGTTTATTTGCCTATTGCTCTATCTCCCTGTTAGTTTCAATCAGTCACAGTAGCCGTAATCGTACGCGAATGATGCGGAAGCTTGTATGTCGGGCAGTCTTAATTTTTGTATTAAGTTAACGTGATGATATCGCCAATATTGCTCGTACCATAAATATATAGAAGTGATCCATCGTGTAGGTCCATAAAAATGTGTTTATGTAACAGCTACTCGATCTTTTGCTGCTCCTACCTAACCATTAATACCGCTTTGTTAACGCTGCTTGCCGGCGAGCAAGCTCCTCTCCACAGCTTTACAAGTCCTCGATGACCGCAAGTTAAATAACTGGCCAATACGGCGATACATGGTACGAGGATTGAGTAATGAAACACGCCGGGGGGGGGAGGAGGAGGAGAGGAGGGGAGGGGGTTACCCTACGCGGCACTCTCAATGCGTTGTTGTTCTCTATTCTCATAGCGGCCCTCCAATAACTCCCTCCTTTTGCAACTTTTGCGAGATCGTTAGAATAAGCATAAATGTGTATATATACTTTTTTACAGCCTAATATATACGTATGGTGATATATGAATGTGTGTCAGCTTATAGTAAATCATCAAGCTATACAATATATATATATATATATATATATATATATGTTCATTTTGCTCAAATCGCTACGCTTGTGTCGACGCTGGTTGTTCGGCTTTGACGGGACGACTGTTCTGTTTCGTCCACTCCAGGGACTTTCGTCCCTTCATTTTCTGGATTCTCTTTCACAAATTTTCGCGCGTGTGACTTGTCGATTTTCCGAGTTCATGGCGACATCGATTGGCATTAAGGACACCCCATGCCATGGGGGCAGGTTCCTCACTGTTGCTAGGCGGTATTGTCGTTGTTTGCTTGCTTCGGAAATGATTAGCGCTTTGCATACGGGTAGTATAATTAATGATAAATTATTTCTGCTTTGTTCGCTACGTGATACTCCTTGTGATTCTGACGAAGGCTGTTTTCTGTTCAGCCACGCGGACTTCACGTTATCTTCGCGTCAGTTGGTCAATTTTGAGGTGATCCACATGTAGTATGTCACCGTCATCATCTACCTCATCATCATGTACACAATATGAAGTGCGATAGTGAATTGTGTGTCGCATGCGCTCGTCACGAAGCTCACTCCCACTCTTTTCGTTCCGACGAGACTCGAGGGGGGCTTTCATTGAAGTGGTGTCACAGGAGCAAGGACGTCACTGTCGCAGTGTGACGATGATTATAGTTGTCAAACTATGTTAACACGCAGCTTGTGTTTATAGTTTTGTCTTTTTTGTATGTTCAGAATTCAAGATTCAACTGTCGCTTCTAGTCGCTCGGTTCAGCATGGGTATGTGTATATTGAATCTTTTCTTCCGCGCATTTTCAGCTCACAGCCTTCTTTTGTATCGCCTTTTCTCATTTGTGTGCGAGTGTCTATAGAATGCCTTACCACTATTTATCTGCCAGATTATTATGTCATTATCATATGTATATATATAAATATATCATATATGCAAATATATGTATTTGTAGCGCTATCGGAATCGATCCGATTCTCGATGATCACTCAGGGCAAAAACAGCACACGTGCGAGTCGCTCGGACATGGACGGGTCCAGATGCCTTTGGGCGGCACGGCCTTTAACGGCGCCTGCAGTGGGGTGCCGTATCATGAACAAACATCAAGCATCACCCCAGCAGTCCACACACACACAGACACACACTCACTCACTCACACAATCATACACACGCAAACACCCATCGTAACTTTCTGTCGAACAGAAGGAGGCGGTCCTGCAGAAAAGGCAATTGCCTTATTGAGGTTAACCGGTGCTATTGCGACTTCGCTATCCAATGGCGGTGATGGACAATGATGTCGGGTTAAATCCTCTGCATAATTACCAACTGCAAATATAGCGCGATTACACTCATCGCCATCACCGCCACAGCCGGTGCACCACCGCAAACGGTTCGACGCCAAGGCGGGCGTCATGATCATGTTATAGCGAGCTGCACTGTTGAGCACTACCGATTAGTTACGGATACATGTTTGCTCCACTCTATTGTTTATGGT
>NW_019215587.1:0-8946 GCF_002532875.2 Varroa jacobsoni | reverse complement strand
TCTGGTACTGGAAAGCCCTAACAAGTTTGGTCATCTAGCCGTTGCGGTAAAAAGGAAAGTTATCTGGTAATTCAAAGTCCCAACTAGATTGGCCATCTGGGCGTTGTGGCAGATAAAAAAGTCACTGTTACTTAAAAGCCCAAACGAATTTTGCCATCAACATCGAGAACCACCTGGTACTTGAAAACCGTAACGAGTTTGGCCGTTTAGCCACTGTGGCAGGGAAGGGAGCTATCTGATACTTGAAACTCCTAACAAGTTTGGTCATCTCGCCGTTTCGGTGAAAAAAAAAGTTGTCCGGTAGTTCAAAGTCCCAACAAGTTTGGCCATCTGGGCGTTGTGGCAGATAAAAAAGTCACTGTTACTTAAAAGCCCAAACGAATTTTGCTATCAACATCGAGAACCACCTGGTACTTGAAAATTTTAACGAGTTTGGCCGTTTATCCACTGTGGCAGGGAAGGGAGCTATCTGATACTTGAAACTCCTAACAAGTTTGGTCATCTAGCCGTTTAGATAAAAAAGAAAGCTATCTGGTAATTCAAAGTCTCTATGAGTTTGGCCATCTGGCCTTTATGGCAGATAAGAGGACTCTCTTTTCTGTTACTTAAAAGCCCAAACGAGTTTTGCCATCAACATCAAGAACCACCTGGTACTTGAAAACCGTAACGAGTTTGACCGTTTAGCCACTGTGGCAGGGAAGAGAGCCATCCGGTACTGGAAAGCCCTAACAAGTTTGGTCATCTAGCTGTTGCGGTGAAAAATAATTGTTGTCTGGTAACTCAAAGTCCCAATAAATTTGGCCATCTGGGCGTTGTGGCAGATAAAAGAGTCACTGTCACTTAAAAGCCCAAAGGAATTTTGCCATCAACATCGAGAACCACCTGGTACTTGAAAACCGTAACGAGTTTGACCGTTTAGCCACTGTGGCAGGGAAGAGAGCCATCTGGTACTGGAAAGCCCTAACAAGTTTGGTCATCTAGCCGTTGCGGTAAAAAGGAAAGTTATCTGGTAATTCAAAGTCCCAACAAGTTTGGCTATCTGGGCGTTGTGGCAAATAAAAGAGTCACTGTTACTTAAAAGCCCAAACGAATTTTGCTATCAACATCGAGAACCACCTGGTACTTGAAAACCGTAACGAGTTTGACCGTTTAGCCACTGGTAGCAGGGAAGGAAGCTATCTGATACTTGAAACTCCTAACAAGTTTGGTCATCTCGCCGTTTCGGTGAAAAAAAAAGTTGTCCGGTAGTTCAAAGTCCCAACAAGTTTGGCCATCTGGGCGTTGTGGCAGATAAAAAAGTCACTGTTACTTAAAAGCCCAAACGAATTTTGCCATCAACATCGAGAACCACCTGGTACTTGAAAATTTTAACGAGTTTGGCCGTTTATCCATTGTGGCAGGGAAGGGAGCTATCTGATACTTGAAACTCCTAACAAGTTTGGTCATCTAGCCGTTTAGATAAAAAAGAAAGCTATCTGGTAATTCAAAGTCTCTATGAGTTTGGCCATCTGGCCTTTATGGCAGATAAGAGGACTCTCTTTTCTGTTACTTAAAAGCCCAAACGAGTTTTGCCATCAACATCAAGAACAACCTGGTACTTGAAAACCGTAACGAGTTTGACCGTTTAGCCACTGTGGCAGGGAAGAGAGCCATCCGGTACTGGAAAGCCCTAACAAGTTTGGTCATCTAGCTGTTGCGGTGAAAAATAATTGTTGTCTGGTAACTCAAAGTCCCAACAAATTTGGCCATCTGGGCGTTGTGGCAGATAAAAGAGTCACTGTCACTTAAAAGCCCAAAGGAATTTTGCCATCAACATCGAGAACCACCTGGTACTTGAAAACCGTAACGAGTTTGACCGTTTAGCCACTGTGGCAGGGAAAAGAGCCATCTGGTACTGGAAAGCCCTAGCAAGTTTGGTCATCTAGCTGTTGCGATGAAGAAGGGTTGTTGTCTGGTAATTCGAAATCCCAACAAGTTTGGCCATCTGGGCGTTGTGGCAGATAAAAGGGTCACTGTTACTTAAAAACCCAAACGAATTTTGTCATCAACATCGAGAACCACCGGGTACTTGAAAACCTTAACGAGTTTGGCCGTTTAACCACTGTGGCAGGGAAGAGAGCCATCTGGTACTGGAAAGCCCTAACAAGTTTAGTCATCTAGCCGTTGCGGTAAAAAGGAAAGTTATCTGGTAATTCAAAGTCCCAACAAGTTTGGCCATCTGGGCGTTGTGGCAGATAAAAGAGTCATTGGTACTTAAAAGCCCAAACGAATTTTATCATCAACATCGTGAACCACCTGGTACTCGAGAACCTTAACGAGTTTGGCCGTTTAGCCACTGTGGCAGGGAAGGGAGCTATCTGATACTTGAAACTCCTAATAAGTTTTGTCATCTCGCCGTTTCGGTGAAAAAGAAAGTTATCTGGTAATTCAAAGTCCCAACGAGTTTGGCCATCTGGGCGTTGTGGCAGATAAAAGAGTCACTGTTACTTAAAAGCCCAAACGAGTTTTGCCATCAACATCGAGAACCACCTGGTACTTGAAAACCGTAACGAGTTTGGCCGTTTAGCCACTGTGGCAGGGAAAAGAGCCATCTGGTACTGGAAAGCCCTAACAAGTTTGAGCATCTAGCTGTTGCGGTGAAAAAGAAAGTTGTCCGGTAGTTCAAAGTCCCAACAAGTTTGGCCATCTGGGCGTTGTGGCAGATAAAAAAGTCACTGTTACTTAAAAGCCCAAACGAGTTTTGCCATCAATGTCGAGAACCACCTGGTACTTGAAAACTTTAACGAGCTTGGCCGTTTAGCCATTGCGGCAGGGAAGAGAGCCGTCTGGTACTGGAAGGCCCTAACAAGTTTGGTCATCTCGCCGTTTCGGTGAAAAAAAAAGTTATCCCGTAGTTCAAAGTCCCAACAAGTTTGGCCATCTGGGCGTTGTGGCAGATAAAAAAGTCACTGTTACTTAAAAGCCCAAACGAGTTTTGCCATCAACATCAAGAACCACCTGGTACTTGAAAACCGTAACGAGTTTGACCGTTTAGCCACTGTGGCAAGGAAGAGAGCCATCTGGTACTGGAAAGCCCTAACAAGTTTGGTCATCTCGCCGTTTCGGTGAAAAAGAAAGTTGTCCGGTAATTCAAAGTCTCAACAAGTTTGGCCATCTGGGCGTTGTGGCAGATAAAAGAGTCGCTGTTACTTAAAAGCCCAAACGAATTTTGCCATCAACATCGAGAACCACCTGGTACTTGAAAACCGTAACGAGTTCGGACGTTTAGCCTCTGTGGCGGGGAGGGGAGCTATCGGATACTTGAAACTCCTAACAAGTTTGGTCATCTAGCCGTTTCGGTGAAAAAGAAAGTTATCTGATAATTCAAAGTCTCAATGGGTTGGCCATCTGGCCTTTATGGCAGATAAGAGGACTCTCTTATCTGTTATTTAAAAGCCCAAACGAATTTTGCCATCAACATCAAGAACCACCTGGTACTTGAAAACCGTAACGAGTTTGACCGTTTAGCCACTGTGGCAAGGAAGAGACCCATCTGGTTCTGGAAAGCCCTAACAAGTTTGGTCATCTAGCTGTTGCGGTGAAAGAGAATTGTTGTCTGGTAATTCAAAGTCCCAACAAGTTTGGTCATCCGGGCGTTGTGGCAGATAAAAGAGTCACTGTTACTTAAAAGCGCAAACGAATTTTACCATCAACATCGTGAACCACCTGGTACTTGAAAACTTTAACGAGTTTGGTCGTTTAGCCACTCTGGCAGGGAAGAGAGCCATCTGGCACTGGAAAGCCCTAACAAGTTTGGTCATCTAGCTGTTGCGGTGAAAAAGAATTGTTGTCTGGTAGTTCAAAGTCCCAACAAGTTTGACCAGCTGGCCATTGTGGCAGATAAGAGAGTCACTGTTACTTAAAAGCCCAAATGAATTTTGCCATCAACAACGAGAACCACCTGGTATTTGAAAATTTTAACGAGTTTGGCCGTTTATCCATTGTAGCAGGGAAGGGAGCTATCTGGTACTTGAAACTCCTAACAAGTTTGGTCATCTAGCCGTTTAGATAAAAAAGAAAACTATCTGATAATTCAAAGTCTCAATAAGTTTGGCCATCTGGCCTTTATGGCAGATAAGAGGACTCTCTTATCTGTTACTTAAAAGCCTAAACGAATTTTGCCATCAACATCGAGAACCACCTGGTACTTGAAAATTTTAACGAGTTTGGCCGTTTATCCATTGTGGCAGGGAAGGGAGCTATCTGGTACTTGAAACTCCTAACAAGTTTGGTCATCTAGCCGTTTAGATAAAAAAAAAGCTATCTGGTAATTCAAAGTCTCAATGAGTTTGGCCATCTGGCCTTTATGGCAGATAAGAGAGTCACTGTTACTTAAAAGCACAAACGAGTTTTGTCATCAATATTGAGAACCACCTGGTACTTGAAAACCGTAACGAGTTTGGCCGTTTAGCCACTGTGGCAAGGAAGAGAGCCATCTGGTACTGGAAAGCCCTAACAAGTTTGGTCATCTCGCCGTTTCGGTGAAAAAGAAAGTTGTCCGGTAATTCAAAGTCCTAACAAGTTTGGCCATATGGGCGTTGTGGCAAATAAAAGAGTCACTGTTACTTAAAAGCCCAAACGAGTTTTGCCATCAACATCAAGAACCACCTGGTACTTGAAAACCGTAACGGGTTTGACCGTTTAGCCACTATGGCAAGGAAGAGACCCATCTGGTTCTGGAAAGCCCTAACAAGTTTGGTCATCTAGCTGTTGCGGCGAAAGAGAATTGTTGTCTGGTAATTCAAAGTCCCAATAAGTTTGGCCATCTGGGCGTTGTGGCAGATAAAAGAGTCACTGTTACTTAAAAGCCCAAACGAATTTTGCCATCAACATCGAGAACCACCTGGTACTTGAAAATTTTAACGAGTTTGGCCGTTTATCCATTGTGGCAGGGAAGAGAGATATCTGGTACTTGAAACTCCTAACAAGTTTGGTCATCTCGCCGTTTCGGTGAAAAAGAAAGTTATCTGGTAATTCAAAGTCCCAATGAGTTTGGCCATCTGGCCATTGTGGCAGATAAGAGAGTCACTGTTACTTAAAAGCACAAACGAGTTTTGTCATCAATATCGAGAACCCCCTGGTACTTGAAAACCGTAACAAGTTTGGTCATCTCGCCGTTTCGGTGAAAAAGAAAGTTGTCCGGTAATTCAAAGTCCCAACAAGTTTGGCCATATGGGCGTTGTGGCAGATAAAAGAGTCACTGTTACTTAAAAGTCCAAACGAATTTTGCCATCAACATCGAGAACCACCTGGTACTTGAAAATTTTAACGAATTTGGCCGTTTATCCATTGTGGCAGGGAAGATAGATATCTGGTACTTGAAACTCCTAACAAGTTTGGTCATCTAGCCGTTTAGATAAAAAAGAAAGCTATCTGGTAATTCAAAGTCTCAATGAGTTTGGCCATCTGGTCTTTATGGCAGATAAGAGGACTCTTTTATCCGTTACTTAAAAGCCCAAACGAGTTTTGCCATCAACATCAAGAACCACCTGGTACTTGAAAACCGTAACGAGTTTGACCGTTTAGCCACTGTGGCAAGGAAGAGAGCCATCTGGTACTGGAAAGCCCTAACAAGTTCGGTCATCTCGCCGTTTCGGTGAAAAAGAAAGTTATCTGGTAATTCAAAGTCCCAACGAGTTTGGCCTTCTGGCCATTGTGGCAGATAAAAGAGTCACTGTTACTTAAAAGCCCAAACGAATTTTACCATCAACATCGTGAACCATCTGGTACTTGAGAATCTTAACGAGTTTGGCCGTTTAGCCATTGTGGCAGGGAAGAAAGCCATTTGGTACTAGAAAGCCCTAACAAATTTGGGCATCTGGACGTTGTGGCAGATAAAAGAGTCACTGTTACTTAAAAGCCCAAAGAAATTTTGCCATCAACATCGAAAACCACCTGGTACTTGAAAACCGTAACGAGTTTGGCCGTTTAGCCACTGTGGCAGGGAAGAGAGCCATCTGGTACTGGAAAGCCCTAACAAGTTTGGTCATCTAGCTGTTGCGGTAAAAAAGAAAGTTATCTGGTAATTCAAAGTCCCAACGAGTTTGGCCATCTGGGCGTTGTGGCAGATAAAAGAGTCACTGTTACTTAAAAACCCAAACGAGTTTTGCCATCAACATCGAGAACCACCTGGTACTTGAAAACTTTAACGACTTCGGCCGTTTAGCCACTGTGGCACGGAAGAGAGCCATCTGGTACTGGAAAGCCCTAACAAGTTTGGTCATCTAGCTGTTGCGGTAAACAAGAAAGTTATCTGGTAATTCAAAGTCCCAACGAGTTTGGCCATCTGGGCGTTGTGGCAGATAAAAGAGTCACTGTTACTTAAAAACCCAAACGAGTTTTGCCATCAACATCGAGAACCACCTGGTACTTGAAAACTTTAACGACTTCGGCCGTTTAGCCACTGTGGCACGGAAGAGAGCCATCTGGTACTGGAAAGCCCTAACAAGTTTGGTCATCTAGCTGTTGCGGTGAAAAAGAATTGTTGTCTGGTAATTCAAAGTCCCAACAGGTTTGGCCATCTGGGCGTTGTGGCAGATAAAAGGGTCACGGTTACTTAAAAGCCCAAACGAATTTTACCATCAACATTGTGAACCACCTGGTACTTGAGAATCTTAACGAGTTTGGCCGTTTAGCCATTGTGGCAGGGAAGAGAGCCATCTGGTACTCGAAAGCCCTAACAGGTTTGGTCATCTAGCCGTTGCGGTAAAAAAGAAAGTTATCTGGTAATTCAAAGTCCCAACGAGTTTGGCCATCTGGCCATTGTGGCAGATAAGAGAGTCACTGTTACTTAAAAACCCAAACGAGTTTTGCTATCAACATCGAGAACCACCTGGTACTTGAAAACTTTAACGAGTTTGGCCGTTTAGCCACTGTGGCACGGAAGAGAGCCATCTGGTACTGGAAAGCCCTAACAAGTTTGGTCATCTAGCTGTTGCGGTAAAAAAGAAAGTTATCTGGTAATTCAAAGTCCCAACAAGTTTGGCCATATGGGCGTTGTAGCAGATAAAAGAGTCACGGTTACTTAAAAGCCCAAACGAATTTTACCATCAACGTCGTGAACCACCTGGTACTTGAGAACCTTAACGAGTTTGGCCGTTTAGCCATTGTGGCAGGGAAGAAAGCCATTTGGTACTAGAAAGCCCTAACAAATTTGGCCATCTAGCTGTTGCGGTGAAAAAGAATTGTTGTCTGGTAATTCAAAGTCCCAACAAGTTTGGCCATCTGGGCGTTGTGGCAGAGAAGAAAGCCATCTGGTACTGGACATCCCTAACAAGTTTGGTCATCTGGTTGTTGCGGTGAAAAAAAAGTTACCTGGTAATTCAAAGTTCCAACGAGTTTGGCCATCTAGTCGTTTCGGTGATAAAGAAAGTTATCTGGTAATTCAAAGTTCCAACGAGTCTGGCCATTTGGCCGTTGTGGCAGATAAAAGAGTCGCTGGTACTTAAAAGCCTAAACGAGTTTTGCCATCAACATCGAGAACCATCTGGTACTTGAAAACCTTAACGAGTTTGGCCGTTTGGCCATTGTAGCAGGGAATAGAGCCATCTGGTACTGGAATGCCCTAACAAGTTTGGTCATCTAGCTGTTGCGGTGAAGAAGAAAGTTATCTGGTAATTCAAAGTCCCAACGATTTTGGTCATCATGCCGTTGTGGCAGATAAGAGAGTCACTGTTACTTAAAAGCCCAAGCGAGTTTTGCCATCAACATCGAGAACCACCTGGTACTTGAAAACCTTAACGAGTTTGGCCATTTAGCCATTGTAGCAGGGAAGAGAGCCATCTGGTACTGGAACGCCCGTACAAGTTTGGTCATCTAGCTATTGCGGTGAAGAAGAAAGTTATCTGGTAATTCAAAGTCCCAACGAGTTTGGCCATCTGGCCGTTGTGGCAGATCAGAGAGTCATTGTTACTTAAAAGCCCAAACGAGTTTTTCCATCAATATCGAGAACCACCTGGTACTTGAAAACCTTAACGAGTTTGGCCGTTTAGCCATTGTGGCAGAGAAGAAAGCCATTTGGTACTGGACATCCCTGACAAGTTTGGTCATCTAGCTGTTGCGGTGAAGAAGAAAGTTATCTGGTAATTCAAAGTCTCAACGAGTTTGGCCATCTGGCCGTTTCGGTGAAAAAGGAAGTTATCTGTTAATTCAAAGTTCCAACGAGTCTGGCCATCTGGTCGTTGTGGCAGATAAAAGAGTAGCTGGCACTTAAAAACCCAAACGAATTTTGCCATCAACATCGAGAACCATCTGGTACTTGAAAACCTTAACGAGTTTGGCCATTTAGCCATTGTGGCAAAAGAGAAAGCCATCTGGTACTGGACCTCCCTAACAAGTTTGGTCATCTAGCTGTTGCGGTGAAAAAAAGTTATCTGGTAATTCAAAGTCCCAACGAGTTTGGCCATCTAGTCGTTTCGGTGATAAAGAAAGTTATCTGGTAATCCAAAGTTCCAACGAGTCTGGCCATCTGGCCGTTGTGGCAGATCAGAGAGTCACTGTTACTTAAAAGCCCAAGCGAGTTTTGCCATCAACATCGAGAACCACCTGGTACTTGAAAACTTTAACGAGTTTGGCCATTTAGCCATTGTAGCAGGGAAGAGAGCCACCTGGTACTGGAACGCCCGTACAAGTTTGGTCATCTAGCTATTGCGGTGAAGAAGAAAGTCATCTGGTAATTCAAAGTCCCAACGAGTTTGGCCACCTGGCCGTTGTGGCAGATCAGAGAGTCACTGTTACTTAAAAGCCCAAACGAGTTTTTCCATCAATATCGAGAACCACCTGGTACTTGAAAACCTTAACGAGTTTGGCCATTTAGCCATTGCAGCAGGGAAGAGAGCCATCTGGTACTGGAAAGTCCTAACAAGTTTGGTCATCTGGCTGTTGCGGTAAAAAAGAAAGTTATCTGGC
>NW_019215586.1:0-8951 GCF_002532875.2 Varroa jacobsoni | reverse complement strand
ATGCATATAGAAGAAGTTTTGTAATGGTGGCGATCCTGACGCGGCAGGAAGTTGCGGTTAATTCAGTGCAAAGAAATGAAGGGGAAGCAACCCACAAAACTTCCACACGCTTTCGCTTTGTTCTCCTTTTTGGTGATTCCTAGCAAGTGATTTCTCTGCCTTATTGTCATGACAATGACGGCCTAATGCAATGTCTTATGGGATGGCGCAAAATCGTTCTGAGTGCTGCAAGCTTTAGACGACCTTAACCTTATGCTCGCTAGTCAGACGACGCGCATGGACACGATCAGCAGAAGCGAATAGACGTTGCTGTAGCAATGGTTAATTAAATAGACATGAAGCTTGGAACACAAAATGGTAACGCTGTATAAGAGAGAAGAGGACACTAGTCGACTCAGTGTTAATAGTGAAAGGTGAGTAGGCGGTTTGCGATGAGGCAATAATAGAGAAAAAGAATCTGGCCCAAAAGATCAGAAGGACAGTTGTGCCGCCGACTGTCCAACTCATGAAACAACGACGGCAATGTAGGTAGAAGAAAATAGGCAGAAACAGCCTGAAGGAGAGGACCACATATCGCCACCTCGTCCCTTGTGTATCGATATACGCAAGGGACGAGATGGCTTTCGATAAAGTTGTCTGAGTTGAGCCGACGACAAAAAGGGCAAAGATGCTAGGGACGAGGGTGCCAGCAAACAAGCAGCAGCCACAGTGATCAATCACAGCCTTATATGGCTTCGCTAAATTTGTGGTAACGCCACTATTCTATCATAGTGTGCTTCGATAGAAATAGAGTATCGAACAACTAAAGTATAGAAAACTATTCGGTCAGTCTAAAAGTAGCCAAGTTTGAAAATAATGCCTGCATGTGCTGCGACATGATAAGAAAGCTCAACCAACGCTAACGCATAAATGGAGTGCAAGAAATATTTCCAAACTCATGAGGCATTCCTTGAATGCAGTAGAAGGCTGTGGTATATAGAAGTGCGTATGAGAGGTGTGGAGCCAGGTGTGGTGTGTCACGGACCGATGAACGGTTTGCCGCACAGAGTATCTATATTCAGCTGCAGCGTGACCTGAACAACATTTTACTTTTCGAAGTACTCAGTCATTGCCCGAGTTGTTGTGCACAGGTCCTAAAGAAGAAGACTTCGGTAGAACTCAAAACAGCGCTAGCCTCAGCAACCCTTTCACCAATATGGGTCCTTTGAGCTATTGAGAGTATTCGGCACATTTCTTTCTGGCTTTCTAGCAACTCGAATTACAAATACGTCGGACCCATTTTGACTCCACGTTGAAAATATCAGCAGCAGAGAGATTATACCGGCTAAAACAGTTTCAAGCAAAAGCCGCTATGGAATCATGACACAAACCTTACGCTTCTTCAGTAAAACGTATCGCTGTCAATGATCACATGGGTTTGGTCCCTCAGTCACTCCGACAGCTGTTCAGCCCTATAGGTCAATAATTAGCCTGTAATGGTTCATACACCTGGCCAGAACTGTGTAATATATATTACCGTACTTCTTCAAATTGGAACTACTATAGTGTGTGCTTGCGAAAAACGTGATCTAACTTAGAAATATCGAAGTAGCTTGTTTTAGGACTACTTATAGGTAGAAAAAGCAAAGGGGGATCCATAAAAGTCACTCGGTTTGAGCTGTACGATATTACTCTTAGGGTACTATACATTAGCGGTTGTTCATATAACATGCCAGCGCGCTTAAATTTGATGTTTCATTGTAGAGGCCATGCCGGCAAAGGACGGTGAGGCGTAACCTGAACACGATGCGATATGAACGACGATGGTCAGTCTCAAAGCGTAGCAGTAGGACAAAGAGAGGAAATGCAGAGACAGAGAGCGCATTGGCATTTTGTTTTCCCTTTCCAAGTCGAAAACAGGGCACACAGTAGCTCACTTCAACTTAATTGCCTCTCATATATCACTGGCAGCAATTAAAGTCCAGCCTTACCGAAGCTGCCGTGTCGTTGTTGTTTTGCTGTGGCGTCCTCCGTTGCCGCTTTGGGCAAGGACACTGACGCATAACAGTTATTTTCGTATTTAGCATGTAGTTTGGACAAACGTATGAAAAAGAAACTGATAAAGGTGGAACGAGTATGCTGCCTTCAACATAGATTGTTATTCTTTATTCTTATATTATTATGGTTTAGATCGAAAGCTTTGTCTGTTTGTTGGAATTTCGCTCATTCGATCGGCAGTGTACAAATATTGACTCAAAGAAACAAAAAAAGAATTTCTTGCCGTGTTTTCTGTACGGAAATATCTACTGGGTTTCTTTATCTACGCCTATTTTTTAAATAAATGCCCTTCGCAAGAAATGGCAGTTTCGTGTCATTTTAAAAGTACTGTTCTTGACTGTAATGCTTTATAGACGATGTCAGTAATCGTGGTCCATTGCTTGGCCATGTAACTTTAGCTTTTTTTTCCAATCAAGGAGGTCTGTATCGTATGTAATGATATTAACCAAAATACTTTTAGATGATACTAGATATTTTCGAAAATGCTATGATCATTATCTGTCCCGTGAACCAGGCCTCATTCCATTCACTAAAATCTCATCCACTCTGTTTACATTGTCACTATATAAATAGAACTCTATATCAATTCATCTTTTTGTTCGATCCCTTCGAGTATAGCGGGCATATTTTTTTGTTGCGTTGCCAAAGAAAACACTTGCGTAGAATATAAAGTCAATTAGATGAATGCCTTTAACCCTAGATGAAAAACTTTTGTTTTCTCTCATAGAACGTAATTTTGATCCAGCGAATTTACCGGATACGACAGAAAATTCTGGCGCTGATAGATGGACAAGACCCAACATTGAGAGCAATAACACATACACACATACGATTCGTAGACTACTCCGTTATATTATGCTATAGTAAAAAACGCATTTTTAACATTGTTTCGGATTTTTGTTAGCTAGTTCTTACACAGAAACTGTATTCAAGTTGGGTTTATGGAAATGCGTTCGTTTCAGTAAATGTACTGAGTTTAAAATAACGTTATGCGCCCAAGTTTTGCAACGTGATAATTTGAGAGATATCGTATTACGTAAAAAAGTATGTTTAATCTGCATGACGTACTGCATACAAGCTATTCGGTTTTTTACTGATAAAAAATGTACCCTAATGACTCGCCCCGGAACCCCAAATCGGTCGTCAAAAATGGCCGCCTAAAACAATCGAAACGCCGGGAAGGAGAAGGGACCCGCCGAACCTTAAGAAGCAGATCGCGAGAGACAGCAAAGTTTTAAGCAAAGCTTAGCAGAAGATACCAAATCGGGATAGCTTATGACGAAAGACCCAAAAAACCTCCGTAGACTTCTGTTATATGCAAGGATCAATTAAGCTAAATAACAATTACATGCAGTACTGAACGAACTCATTATACATTAGAAACACACCACTAGCAAAATCTGTTCTAAAAATACCGGGTAATATACTCTGATTTCAAATGTCTGCCATTAGGGAGTGCCGTCTTTTTGGAAAAGCGTTTAATCTATTAGGAATTACACAAGGTGCTGTTTCCCACATAATTAAATTACTGATGCCAAAAGACAATAGAAAGTGACAATTTCTCCAAGTTATGTATGGATATAAGAAAACAATAAATGCCGTTTATATATTATTAACCGTCTACAACTCCGTGCCATCGTTTAAACCTAGGAAAAAGCACTTTAAACCCTATCATAGACTAGCCAACACTTTGCAGACAATTTCAAAATCACATCGCTCGTTTGACTGCCTTTAGCAGGTACTACTATTCCCCTAAAGGTAACGATGAATAGTCGTAAGCTGCACACAACATAGAAAAACCGCACCGTGATATTAAGCATATTCAATCCTGAGTCATGAAGGTGAATACAATTTAGTCCTGCGAGCAGGCCGTTTCATTTAACCGGGGTACCTGGTCCACATAGTTGCTAAGATTAGTCTGATAACCTATCCTATATACAAAATAATTGAAAATATCGGGTACACTGCGTATAGGAAGCTCAGTGGCGCCATAAACAACAAAAACGAGCTCGCACACATTGAAGGACGTTCCACTCGAGTAAGTTCATTCGAAGGCGAACAGAGATAATATCAGAACGCTGGCAGGGTGTCATAATGTACATTTGCTCGTATGGAAATGTCACTTGTTACTGTCCTCAACTGTGACGTGCAATGCACAACAACTGGCAAGATCTAAGTTACCTCACTAAAGATTGAATTAGGACCATTTCAATTATATTTATCATAAAACGTCGTATGAAGAAATTTGTAAGAACTCTCACATGTCCACACTCGACTGTGACTCCACGGCTTACTTTCAACACAGCCGACCAAATTCCAAATTCGATGGTGCAGGTCTGTACAGGTGCAAGGTTTCGGGTTAGGTATATTACCAACAAGCTAGAAGAAGGCACCTTTACAACAGCTGTAGTTAGAAGAGGAAATGCATCCAAAATATTTTTAGTCTGTAAACTACTCCGTCTAATCCAAGTCGACCGTACAAAATGGCTTTTTACGGCAACACTGGCACAAAGCGAAGCCTGCGGGTATATTTTTTCGGTATATGAAAGGCGATCTAGATTTGTAAACATACTCGCCTCGTCTAAAGAAATACTAGCACCGTAAACTCGGAAATATTTACTATAAATAGCGTTCACGTATATAACCGTCTATCAGTGTGTTTGTTGGCGTAACTTCTGGCCGGTAAGAAATCAGTGTGAGCAGCAACTAAATTACTAGTTCCTATCTTAATTCGATTCACGTAGCGTAGTAATTCACAACGGTATCGATTATCGCTTTTGTATATAACAACTTATAGCTCCTGATTGTTTTTGTGTATTAATCCTGTTCTGAACTATCACCAGCGGTCAAAGGTTTTTGTGGATGATGAATACTCCAAGCTAAAAATATTTTCCCGTGTTCCTCTAAAAATTATGTCAGGAAATTTCATTTTAACTTTCCAATTGCCGCTAGCTTAAAAAAATTTCATCCGATTGTTTCTTGGGTAGACTGAATCGATACGAAAACCGTATCGGTCTTCACCATTTTCACTCAAGAATATCAATTTTTAATACAGATGTGTATCGTATTTTAAGCTAGCTTATCAAGAACGATTCATTGGCATTAAGGTAAGCTTCTTTTACAATAAATACCGAAAATTTTTCAACCGCCCAAATGGCAATTTCGATACGACAAGTGAAATTCAGATACATAAATACGCATTGCACTTTAATTCTGCTAATTGCGAGTTTTCGCTTGGTACCAATAACGACCTACTACTAGGCTGCGATATAAACAATCGGCTATCGTCTTATCAGAAGAACAAAACTGACACCAAATTACGTAGCCCCTACATCTTTCTCATAGACATGTATAAGAGATTTGTATAATTTTGCAAATTAAACAAATTAGCATTTCATTATCCTATGGGAGAAAGAACGTGGCCCTTGAAAAAGGTATTCGAACACTTTAAGGTTTTTACTATTTTATCCCTGAATCTTATGCGTTGCAATGACTGCTTTACCGAATTTTCAAATCTATCATCAGTTTTCAAAAATTATTCAATAAATCCTAAAGTGGTTCAAATTAACACAACACTCTACAAAAAAAAACTCTCTCCCATAAAAAGGTGTTAATCTGATCGGCTCCATCTTACACCGGGCTCTTTTCAGAACGAAACCCTAGCACCTCAGAAAAATCAATCTCTAACCTGATTACTTTATGGAGAAGATCTAGATCGAACAAAAAAGTCACTCGCTCAAAAGTCTATACATTATAGTATATTTATCACTCTAGTAATGGCTAAGTCCAAGCCGAAGCCGCGGCTGAGGTAACAAATGCTGACATGTACTGGTTACTAGCTGATACCTCAGTAGGAGTGAGATTATAGAAAATCTCGCTCCTACTGAAGACAGGATTATTTTTCGGCTCTCTAGCTTGCCTGTCCACACCCCAATCTAAATCGACCCTTAGATAGGTCTTTTCGTGGTATAAAAGCCGTGCCACTATATGTGAAACTCGTCTTCAAGCAATTGCTTTGTGCTTTCTGAAATAATTCTTAATAAATTAGTCTCATGAGGAGAAAAGAGGAAAGGGAAGTGTTTGGAATAGACGCAAGATAGATTATGTCGCGGCGTATCTTAGACCCTTGGGCTTACAGTTATCTCGTTACTTCCAAAGGTTCTCCTACAAGGCAGAGGAAGGATTTCCGTCGTTCCTCTTTTTTCGAGCATTTTTCATACTCGTAGGTACTTTCCTACTATAACGTGTCTCATTACATATCGGAATCTGCCCAGTCGTATTGTATAATTGGAACTTATATACAGAGTATGGCATCTAAATTCGAACTTTCAATGCTTTGCTCTTAAAACTATCTATTTAGATAGTCTTAACCACATCTCCTTTGTTTACATGCACTAAAAGTCTCACTCCTGACGGCGATGGCTGTGAAGTAAAACGACTACTCACCGCGATAGCAGCTCCAATTGGAATTCCAAGGCCCTCACAAGCTTTTTTTCCCGTTGTAGTTCTGTGAACGCCTCGATAGTCCAAATGAGCTGGTCGACGATCGTCAGATCAATACTTGTCAGACTCGCTAAGTAACGTTCCATACATAATAATTCAACAGGTTCAAATCTGGGCTCGTCCCAGAACATGCTTGTATTGTCATCATTCAACCCTATATTAATCGGTGTGTATGCGTCTGTGCACTATCGTGTTGAAAGGATGTAACATCTCCGTCACTGTTACGCCATACTTAGAACATGGATATGAACCTTGCTTCTAGCTACCACAAACATTTTCTAGCTTGTGAGCAAATCAGTGATTATTGCTATTGTTCATTTTTGCATCGAAGGTGCTTCGCGACGGAAAAATCGTTTTTTGAGAAAATCGAGTCTACAACTTTGCACTATTATCCTTAAAGGGCATCTGTATCCCTTTTATGACATATGGCAAGTATCTGAGATCTTTGTGAACAATCTGCCATATCGCACACCCATTTTTATCAAATTTGTTCACCAACATCCTGATCAAAACAAAAAGATTATCAGAAATATACTTTCGGGCGGCAGCGATCATCTTTGGAGTTGGGACCCTTTCTCTTTTATGGTTGTTTTCTGTGTAGCTGAATATTCATTTGCGATACGGCGCACTGTCTTTTTGGTTGACATAAAAAGTTTTCACAACATGTAGAAATTTAGTAGTAGCTATATATAGAATTGCGAAAGCAATGCACTATTGTGATTCTTTGTGTAACTTGGAACATTCTTTCATATTTTTTTCCAAGACTATATATATATATATATATGTTGCTATACACAGCGGTTTCTGACAATTGCGTTTCCTCTAGAAAAGTTATCGGCAAAAATATTCTACCTAGAGGACACTATTTCAACAAATATTTTACTTCAAGTCATCCGACAATCTGATGAGACTGGCTGTCATTGGTCACGTCAAAAGACGCCATTGCCTTATTTATTTCATAAATGAATTTTCTGGTAGCCAAAAAGCTTCGTCAAAGCTTGATAACCAGTTTTTGTTTATTATATACCTTGTCGATACGGTAGCCTTTCATTTGACTGTGTCACACTTACCGCACAGTACTCAAAGCAGAAACTTCTTGTCAACAGTACGGAACTCAGTACAATAACCCAGCGAACAGAACACGTATGGCGTATTCATAAGTATAAATATAATTAACAAAACGCTGAATTCTGCTAATTCTAGAACTCGAAAGAGCTTGTTTAATTTTCAGTGCTTAGCGAAAATCTCACACACTTAGTAGACGAAGAAGCCTGCAAATTCATGAAAATGGCGAAAACGTCTTCATGGAGGTCCATACAAAAGGTTATTGTAGTTCATGCTGGCCCGAATATATGGATATGAAAACTCGGAGACTATCAAATAAGTTCCTCGCCTAACTCGTTGGTCTGACTCAAGAAGTCAAGAGAACCGTGTTTTTACTGAAGAAGAGTGATCTACGCTTATAAATGCCCTTATTCGAATTGACTGTCCGATCAGCCGTTAATCTCACTGTCGTTTAATTTGGTTACGTTTACCAACCTAACAGTTGAGTGGCTCAACAAACATGAATAGTATAAATATCTATTATTAATTAACTTAGAGCTGTATGTAGCGACGTATTGTAGAACAAATAGACCAACCTCATGGCTTTTCCAAAACCTTTCAAAGCCATCCTGTTTGCTTGGTTCCATAGCTTATGTGATATACATACATACAGAGACTAGATCATAGACGTCTCTGCCAAGTACGTATCTACTCACGGTTGGCCATCGGTCTGCTTGGGAAAATTACTAAAAGTAAGCCGACAGCTAAGTTGATGGTCCACCCCTTTTCAGCACATCAAAAGGAAACTAAGCTTGACTCGAATAAAAGCCCGCCATTATTTTTTTAACTCCCTTTGGTCAACCCATTAGTCTTAGGCAGACTGACCTTCTACTACAATGGACATCAAAATTAGCGACTAACATTGTTTTGTTGCGGCCATGTAGTAAATTTAGCTGGTATCTTTTTCTTTAACAAATCATGATAGAGCTTTATATATTTATCGGTATCACACGCACAGCTTCTTTTTTCCTCCTTCGAACATGCCCACACGACGAACAGCCGAAACTGAACAACTCCCACGACATGGCTTTAACATGAATATACTACAGTCTTCTCGGCGATGATGAGATTGAAAGATTGGCAAACCAAACGCAACATTGCTGGGGAGCTACCTGCGAAAATTCAGTTGTATCAATGCACTTGCTAAAGCAGAATCTGACAGTCTATTTTCGCTCGCTTCTACCGTAGAAGCTTTTATCAGTCTGCCTTTCCTTGAGCATTGGTGATCATAACAAGTCGACCACCGACTAAATTTTTCGTGACACGCCGAGCAGCAATGATCCTCACTTAACGCCACTTCTTATATA